>NW_019417148.1:60206-61731 GCF_000390285.2 Anoplophora glabripennis
GGGTCGTCGTCGTCGCTTCTGGAATTCGGGGATTTCCCATTCTCCACGCTTTGCTACTTCGTAGCCCAAAAGGGCTTTGGAGGGGGTTTCCCCTGTAGCGCGATTCCGTCGGTTGCGGATAATCGCGAGAGATTGCGGCACAAGCCTATCCCAGTTCCTAAGGCGCGGTTGCCTATACCTGAGCACTTTCAGAACCGTTTTGAAGTCTTGCACCTTTCGTTCCACCGGGTTCTCACGCTGGAAGTAAACCGCGGTGTAGAACGGTTGGATATGCCGTTTACGGCATAATGTTAAGTACCTATTTGAGTCGAATACGGGCCCGTTGTCAGAGATGATCTGCTTCGGGTCACCGTACCGAGTAAAGATTTCCGTTTCCAGAAAGTCGCAGATCGTTGGTGCGGTACTGTCTGGAACGGCTTTGGCCTCCACCCACTTAGTATAGATGTCCTCTACGATAATTACAAATCCGTTTTGCAATTGGGTTTCGACCCAGGCGAGATCGGTCGCGATGCGGGTGACACTGGAAAGGTCGGTGAAATTGGTCTTTAACGCTCTGGGAGCGCTATCGCCATGAGGATCGATGTCTGAAGACTCTTATGGTGTTAACAGGAGTTCATTCGAGCATGCCTGAATTAGAATGAGAGTCAGAAACCCCGTCGTTTGTATTTAACTGAGAGGTTGAACCAATAGAAAGCGCGCGTTCGTGAACGAAGCGGAGGGCGGAGCCTAGCTCTACCTCGCCGGAACGAATAAATATAGATGCCGAGTCAGAGTTAGTTCAGTAATACAACGGCACCTGTCCACAACAAGTTAGTCTCAGTAATACAACGGCACCAGTCCACAACAAGTTAGTCTCAGTAATACAACGGCACCAGTCCACAACCAGTTAGTCTAAGTAATACAACGGCACCAGTCCACAACAAGTTAGTCTCAGTATTACAGGCACCAGTCCACAACAAGTTAGTCTCAGTAATACAACGGCACCAGTAAACAACCAGTTAGTCTAAGTAATACAACGGCACCAGTTAGATAACAGTCAACAAGTAACGCGTCAACGAGTTAATCTCAGTCAGTTGATATCCAAACTAGTAACAGTTAAATTAAAACTAGTAACCTTAAGTCAGAGTCGTATCGCTCTACAATCAACTTCTACAACTATTAAAACTTAAATCAACATAAACCTACGAAACTACAACCTACAAATTAAGTGCAACGTCGTTATTCGTATTACTACATACAACGTATTCCTATTCTACAAAAGTGCAACGTCACGCTCTCATTAAATAGCGTCCTTCTTCTGTCTCCTAAACTGAGGAATCAGAGTATTAAAGCCATAAAACGGTGTTTTCATTCTATAATCCCAATTATCCTTCCCTAAGTGAAGTTAAGTGCAAAACTTGGATTACACGAAAACTTGCTGTACTACAAGTCAACCCAATTCAACCAGAAAGCAGAGATCAACCTACAAGATAAGCCGACGCAAGGTAAGTGACTTTACTTGTCAGTCGTATTTGTTAATTTTGTA
>NW_019417148.1:62828-73658 GCF_000390285.2 Anoplophora glabripennis
TATATATATATTTATTAAACATAAATCTGACTCTAACAATAGGTTAAAAGCTTGCGAAAGGCTGTAATATTGACTATATGGGTTTTAATGTCGCAACTAGAATTTGGAGCGTCCCACACAAAGACTGGCCGGATACGTCGATCCGGTTAAATAACTGCAAATGCCCGCGGTTGACGATCCATCGCGATAAGGGATTCGCGGCCTTGATCCGCGGTTGATTCCCGGTTTTTTTATACGATTCTTCCTCTTCTTCTTGACCGGTGCTCCCCTGCAAGGCCGGGGACCATTGGAAAGTGGGTCGATTTCGTGACTCTCTGGAAGGTGGCTGCTGGCTCGTTGTCGGCTTCACATCGGTCGTCCTCGATGCGATCCATCTCGTCTCCATCACCAGGGGGCGCCTTTTTGACGATTTGCGGCTTCTCGCAGGTGGATTGGAAACATCGGCGATTTTTGTAATTCGGCTGGCTTGGCTCAACTGCGGCTCTGCGATGTTGGAAATCTGAAACATAGTCGGTTTTGTTTGTTTCCCTTGGATACTGCTTCATTTTGGTTCGAGGCGAGGTGTGCGCTTCATCTAAGAAAGGAGGAGCGAATCAGGAAACCGCCCCTCTGAGACCGCATGCACCCCGCCGGCCGTGGCAAACTATTAGTATCGACGCTATGGGTCCATATCCGGAAACGCGAAGAAAAAATAAGTACCTTTTAGTGGTGACAGACCTGTGTTCAAAATGGGTAGAGGCAAAGGCAGTCGCTGAGATAATAACAAAGACCAGTGTTGAGTTTATAGAGGAGATTAGTAGTCGTTGGGGTAGTCCAGAAGAAATAATAAACCGATAATGCATCAATATACAAGAGTGCCCCATGGGTACGGTTCTGTGGAAACAACCATATACGACATTACACGACCCCAATATACCATCAACAATCTAACCCGGTGGAACGAAAGAACCAGGAAATTAAGAAGTTATTCAGAATTCACCTTCGAAACCGATCGGAAAGGTACTATTTTCCCTAAGGACTCGGCATAACAGTGCCATTGGAATGTCACCAGGAGAAGCTCTCTTAGGGGCCCCGCTAGTTCGTCCAGGAGAATGGGGCTACCCAGAACGAAATAAACCAGTAAACAACCAACCGTTAGACATACAAGAACGTGAACGTCGAATGCGGCAGAGTCAAATAGTATTTAATCGCAACTTATTCCCTCCACCCAGGGGCGCACCGATAACTTTTCAACCCCAAAATCAAGTCTTAACGAGGGTATTTCAAAAAATTAGGAGACAATTAATTAACCCGTGGTCAGGTCCACATTTAATAAACAAAGTGCTAGGAAATGGGGTGTACGAAGTATTAAGAGGAGATGTACCACACAAAATGCACATAAATGATCTCCGGCCATGGAAGGAACCAGAAGGCGAAGGCCGCAAAGAGAACCAATGACTCCTGCTCAACGATATGATCAGGAGCAACAGCGTGAGGAGCCGCAACCTGGGCCGTCAAGGGTCGTGACCAGACCGAAGCAGAGGCCAGCCCCCATGTTGGGGGCAGACGAGGAAAGTGCGACCGGCATGAAACAGAGGACAGCCCCCATGTCGGGGGCAGACGAGGAAAGTGCGATCGGCACGAAGCAGAGGCCAGTCTCCATGTCCGGGCCGACAAATGGAACGTAACGATGAGTGATGAAGAGGAAGATGACCAAGATATTGCTTATAATACATTTAATTCCGTTCCCATTGTCGGGTTATTCCCATAAAGTCTCATAACATAAATGTCATTTAGTTAGTCTATAATCTTAATTCACATATTTACCTAATTTAAGTTGCATATCGTCATTATATATATATATATATATGTGTATTGTACTGATAATGGTATACTTACCTGTAACAAACTCACTGTTAGTCTTGTCCAGATGAACAAGCCTTCGGGGGGTGGGGGGTGAGGTGTCACCGGATTTTCGGTTTTTCTCCCCTTTCCCGGGGGCGGAGTGTAACGACACCAAAAGAAAGGGGATATGATGGCCTTCAAACGCGGTTTGAACCGGCGGAACGGTAGGCGAGTTATTTCAGATAGAAATTTCCACCAATCCGGGGTCGGTATCGGGTGGCCTGGTCCTGCCAAATCATATAAAAGGGCGGCCGATATCGATCCCCGGGATAGGAGATCGAATCAGGAAGATCTTACGAACCTTGCTTAGGGCCAAGTCCGCGCCTTTAACTATTGCAATTTGCTTACACTTCCCATTCTGGACAGGAAGCAACGTATCTTATATACTTATCGCAATACAACTGTTATTTTTTATTCGGGAGTTTTATTTAAACAATAAACCTTTAAAATATAGTGCTTATAACCAGTCTTACTGGGAAAGAATTCGTATATTTACATAATCCCATTTTGGGATATCTGAAAAGAATTTCGTAGTATAAACTTTAATTCTAAACAAAAGTGAGTGTTTGACCGCCCGCGCCCCGTAGACATCAGAAAGCTAGGACGGTAAGTGCGTAACTATCAACACCCGAGTGTTTACCAATTGTAGACACTGCCTCGTGAGTGAACAGAACTATCAATTAAATTAAAAAAATTAATTTGAACGAACTTGTAATTTTAACCTAGTTTCGTTGGTATAAATGAACCTTAGTGATACTTAACTTTGCTAACTTGTCTAAACCAGTTAAGTGACTCAATCTATACTTAGTGGACTAATTATAGTAGTGGAGAAGTTAAGTTGCATTACCTAATCAAATTAATAAATCAATTGACTATTACAAATACTTACCCAGTTCATGTTCAGGACGCGTATCAGAATTTTTCCATAGACATTATTCCAGTATAGTAGCATAGGTCCTGACTGTGGAACTCCAGCCTGGTCCAACGTTGCATTTCTTTTCCAGCTCTAGTATCGAACCTTCCGCTACGAGGACGGGGAGCTGCAAGAGGGTTATTGTTGTGTTATTGCATGTTTTATTTTATGTTATATTGTATCATTGACATCAAAACTTACTTGTGTACCTTGGACGCGCGACCCAAAGTAAACTTACCTGTGGATCGAGTGGGTATGGAACCTTCCGTTGATGAAGCAGACCTGGAAATAAGGACACCTTTGTCCTTAGCTACTACTCTGACGTTAGATCAGACCCCATTCCTGGGATTCCCGAAGGAACCCAGCGATGCGGAAGTACCTCCGCCTTTTTACACACGAGAAAGGGACGGTCGGGGACACCGTTGTCGTATTCCACCCTTCGAGCGAGCTTCAGGATTTCAGAACACCCAGTATATTCATAGAAGTAGTCTTGTACCTACGGATATGCCGGAGAGCGCTGAATTGGAAAGGAGGCGAAATAATCATATTCACCTACCTTTCCAATCCAAACCAAAAACCCACCACGGTTGCAAATTCAATCGCTGTCGGCCGGGCAAAATGAAAAAGCCTCTATGAGAGTCTTCAGACATCGATCCTCCCGGCGACCAGACCAATTTCACCGATGTTTCCAATGTCACCCGCATCGCGACCGATCTCGCCTGGGTCTGCCATCCCGGCGCGCAGTGTCCACTGCCGCTACTCTCGCAACCTGCAGACGAACCCCGGGACGCTTCGAGGCGATATTTGGAAACCATCATATGAATTTTCACTATACTTTCGAAATGGTCAAGGACGCTATCGGCAATAACTCCAAAAGTTATTAAGCGATCGGTGTCAAAATTTAATGCAGCACTGCTCAAGTCGCTGACATTATCTCACTAAGTTTTCGTAAGAATCGAATGAGCCAAAACGCCGTTATACGGGGAAACGCGGATTTCACGTTTTCCGCGTTTTCAGCCGTTCCGCTCATTTGATCTCGGCCGAACACTCCAACCACACTAGAGTATCCCTAGGTGGTTGTCGTATCCAAATTCGAGCCGAATCGCGCGACTACTAACGACCAGCTAAGCCATAATAGGTTTTCACGTCTTCATAGCTGCCGCCGAAAGTGTCCGCGCGATCTCGGCCGAACCCTCTAACCACGGCACTATGTCATGCCGTGCATCATCAGTCCACTGCTCAACGAAATCCATCCAGTAATAAGATCTCCGTAAGCCCTTTTACGAAGACGGGGAAAATTTCACCGATGTTTCCAATTTCCCCGTCTTTGGGCCGAAAGGACCGTCTTCCGAAGGTCCTACCGCTTTGGCGGTTGGATGCGATGCTCGGTAGCCTAAACCGAGACCGCGGGTAGAGTTTTTCCCAAACCGGGAAAAAACTTCAAAATCCCCGATGCCGATATCGACTATCCGGAGAGGGTAGAGGGGAACGAGTCCCGACGTCGACAGCGACAACGAGCGCTTTTTGCTGGAAATTTTGGCGGACAATTCAAGCCCGGTCCGCCAAAAGTATGGAGATTTCAGAAATGCGAACGAACGTCAACTTCCGGCGTTTGCAGGCTTACAGTGGGAGTACATGGTGCAAGAAAGCGATACAGAGTGATTGTGTAACAAATCTTGTGATGTACCAAAATATTCTAAAACAAGTATTATTTTAGTATTAGTATATTTCATTTTGGTAAGCAACATGTTTATAGTTTCGCAACATTATTGGTGATGAAGTAGAGATAATAATATCTCTACTTCATGTTACATCATTTAGGTCCTGTGCTCAGAGGAATAAGTAAACATATTCCTCTGAGGTCCTGGGTATTTGAAAAAGAAAAGAATGAATTACTGTTAGAGTAAATAAAGATTTTAAATTCTTCCGTTAAGGTGCGGTTTCGGTGGTGCGTCTGGCGGCCGCGATTAGCGACTGCGAGTGGTCGCAAATTACTGCTTTAATGCATATTAGATGCACGTGGCAACTGTGAGGCGTTCCAGCCGATCGAGTCCCAACGTCGGCTACTCGACTGTCTATGGGACCAGTCTAGCCGCAGTCGCAGTGGATAAATGGCTCGTTTTTCTGCACATGAAGATGAAATATTAGTAGAAGAACTTCCAAAATACTCTCTCTTTTTAATTATGAAGTACTCCCCAAACAAAATTAAACTGTTTATGATTTAGTCGACGAAACAATCCCTAAGCTTTATTTCATCTTCTTTTAAATGAGCATTAATAGGGAGATTGTAATATTCTTCCCTCTTACGTTGTTTGTATATATTATGAGCGTCATACCTCTTGTACAATAAAGTTTGTTTTAACAACTGTTCTTCATAATCTTCTTAGATTAAATATATAAAATCTTTCTCATTCATTTTCCCTATTTAAAATAAATAAATAAAACAATGAGAACCTATTATATTAACCACCAGACGTAGACTAACAAGTGAGTCGCGCTTTTCTAGACGCTTCACTNGAGGTCCGCTGCTACGCGGGTTACTGATACCACCTCGACCACCCCTCACGGCGCACTCACGGAGCCGAGTAGCACTCAAGAGTTACAACGAAGTGGATCACCCACAGATACTCGGGACGAGGTTCAACCTACGTACACACTGGTAGGATCCGGGGTATCCCATGAGTCCAACCACGGTTCGCGGTCCGGTCCCGATAGCGGCCTACTTCCGATATCGGGTGTCCCGGAACGTGGAGCCGTCGGCGACGACGTTACAGTTTTTTCAGCTTTTTTACGAAATGGTATCCAGCGGGAGCAATGCGCATCGCGTTCGGGTGCCATAGTAAGCGAAAACCCCTTAGCCGACTACTTCGTAGGTGACGAAGCCGGCTCTTTTTATCAAAGTAATTCTGGTACGTCGCCCGTCCACTCTCAGGATTTCCCCCGAACATACGATCACCGCCTAAGTGGTCCATGTTTAGAAAGTCTAACCCGACACGGCGCTCAGCGTGGAGCTCGACATTCTTCGTCGAGATCTCCCCCGCGAGCTCGTGTCCTAGACACCACGTCTGTAGGTCATATCCACCACCGACTACAGCCATCAGAGAATATACTACGACCTGGCGTCGACAGTGACGATCCCCGCGAACTCCGTGCGTTTCTGCCGCGGAACCCGGTCAAGGGAAGTGACATCCCGGATCATAGGTTGCGACATGGTTTCCAACGTGGAGCTTGATTAGAACTCCCGATGTCTCCACTGAGGACCCATGCCGACCAAACACAACCTTCAGATCATATTTCACGACATGGCGCTTGACGTGGGGCTCAAAGTCCTGCTTCGACGTCTTCGCGGCGAGCCCATGTTGCCAATTCTCCTCATAATTCTCAAATATTAGGCACTAACGATATCTTACATCACACCGTGTCGTATAATGCGAACGAGCGAACTTCAGATTTCGACCATCTTTCGAATCCAAGTTCCAAATCCATAAGGTTTCCAATCCTGAAGCCGAAGCCGCTGTCAGAAGCGAAAGTAAAAATTTCAGCTATGTTTCCAATCCAAACCCCAAAATCCAGTACCAAGCACTAAGTCCGGTTTCTAGCATAGAAAACCGAAGTCAAAGCATTAATTTGCATAATGATTCTAATCTTGAAGCCGAAGCCGCTGTCAGAAGAGAAAGTAAAAATTTCAACTATGTTTCCAATCGAAACCCCAAAATCCAGTACCAAGCTCTTAAGTCCGGTTTCTAGCATAGAAAACCGTAGTCAAAGCATTATATTCCATAACGTTTCCATTCTCGAAGACGATATCACCGCCAAGGTAGAAAGAGAAGAAATCGACAAGGTTTCGAATCCAGCCACCATCCAGCCGCCTCGAGTCGAGATGAAGCAGTATCCACGGAAACAAACAAAACCGACTATGTTTCAGATTTCCCGCATCGCAAAGCCGCAGTTGAGCCGAGCCAAGCCGAATTGCAGAAATCGACAATGTTTCCAATCCACCTGCGAGATGCCGCAAGTCGCCGAAAAAGCGCCCCCTGGTGATGGAGACGAGATGGACCGCATCGAGGACGACCGATGGGAAATCGACCAACTTTCCAATGGCCCCCGTCCTTGCAGGGAAGCACCGATCAAGAAGAGGAGGAAGAATCGCATAAAAAACCCGGACATCAACCGCGGATCAAGGCCGCGAATCCCCTAGCGCGATGGATCGTCAACTGTGGGCATCTGCAGTTATATAACCGGATCGACGTATCCGGCCAGTCTCTGTTGTGGGACGCTCCAAATTTTAGTTGCGACATTAAAGCCATTATAGTCAATATTACAGCATTTCACACTCTTTTAACCCAATTGTTAGAGTCAGATTTATGTTCAATATATATATTGTATTGTTCCAATTATGACAACTAGTTTTGATATGTGTTGTGTATTGGTGTGTATTGTATTATGTTGAGCGCCAGTGAAATGTTAGAAATTTTACAATTAATTCAGGAAATATAATTTATCACTTACCAGGCTAGCTTTCTCATAGGATATCACTCAATTTAATATAAATTGTAAGATTAAATGGGTTTTTTTAAGTATTCGGGATTTAAAATGAAATTATAATATTATTTTTTTAATGATTTGATTGACAACTAAATTAATTCTGTCAATTTTGCACAAATAACTTATATGAATTTTATTAGATATATTAAATTTTTACTGGTAACTGAATTTGAAAAAGAATTAAATAATATAGTGTGATCTGGGTTCAAACTTTCTATTGACATAAAGATGACAAACAAATTACTAAATTTTTCTATTCCCTATTTAACCTGCTCTACCTTATATCTATTCTATAAACATGTACTTTCTAAGAATAATTATTGTCACTCACTTAATATCTATCAGCTATCCTTCTTTCTTCCACTGTCCTTGACCACTTAAGTCGGCACTTTCCCTCTGTAGCGTCTCTTCGGTCCTCTCCCTTCTAGGCATCCACTTACTCTCTCCTTGTGGTTGTCTAGATATGCTAGATGGGACTTCTAGACTCGCCTGGTATCTCGCACACCTCGTCTCCTTTATTCTTGGCTATATAACCTTTTTAATATTTACGCTTTAGTTATCTGAATCCCCTTTCACCATCTTCTAATACTAATTCTTTTCTCAAGAAACTTTTCCTTCGGGTTTTCANATATTTCTTATCTTTTGGTATTTTCATTTTAGTGTATATATCTGTATATTTTTGGTTACTGCTTGGCAAAGGCATATAAATAGTTATATATAAATATTTGTATAATACGGTTATATTACACGGTTATATATATATTTTTTACGTAATAAATATAGATACTTACCAAAAAAAATAAGGAGATACTTTTCTTTCACAAAAATAAACAACTGATTAGATAATTTACTTACCTTAAAGTAGTAACACCCTGGGTTTTCTTGGTTTTAACCGGATAGTATAGCAGCAGTGCTAAACCAAGTGGCGCTCCAAATATTTTTCCTAATCCA
This sequence comes from Anoplophora glabripennis, assembly GCF_000390285.2. Lineage (NCBI taxonomy): Eukaryota > Metazoa > Arthropoda > Insecta > Coleoptera > Cerambycidae > Anoplophora > Anoplophora glabripennis. The sequence goes on from NW_019417148.1 coordinate 71,122, forward strand.
CCCCGCCCGTCTTCACTGTAGCTGGCAGGCCGCTCAAATAATATTTAGGTGAGTAGATTTGTAGGAACGTCACATTTTTGGCGCCCAACGTGGGGCCACGAGATTCTCAAACCCCCGTGAAAAGTATCTTCCTGATTCTTGAACTTGAATATATTTACCTTGTTGTTTAATTTGTTGCTTAACTTGTTGCTTACTTTGTTGCCGATCTTGTTACTTACCGTGATAATCACATAGCTTTCCTTGATAAAGATAATATAATAACTTAGAAATGTCGACNAATATTATTTAATTCCTAATTTGCTATCTAATGCCCTTATTTTATACCCACTTTTATAAATTTAGACTAATATTCCACCAAAATTCATAGTTTACTTATAAATTGTCATTATGTATCCAATTGTCATCAAATTTCAAATCATTAACATCCACTGTCATTCCTTGACTTTAATTTCCTTTCATCCCAATACTGAAATTTAAACCTTTGAATTATTGATTCTTCTCAAATTCCCCAAATTTGTTTTGAAATTTTGAAACACCCTGTATTTTTGAAATTGCAAAACAATTTTTCACAGATTCCTGTTTTATCAACATTTGACTTTATCCGTCTGCCTGATTAACTGTCATCGTTTTGTGTATTATAAGTTATGCGTTTTAGTGAAATTTATATATATATATGACTGATGTGAAAAACCCCTCGAATTATTTCATATGGTCCCTCATAAGGTAAGATTAAGTATATATCTCTATCTTTCTTTTTCACAATTACAAGTGAATTTATGTATTTTATATTTACCTACTTCGTGATATGATTTTATTTTTAATAAATTTGTGATTACTCTTTTTCCTTATCCTTGTAACGATATGGTATTGGGTATATTTTGTATTCTGACTTCCAATCATGGACAAATTAGTAGAAACTCGTGTTTCTTTCTTAATTAACTCTTCATGCATACCTCTTAATTCTATTACACTATTTTTCTTATTTTTGTTTTTTTTTATATAATCCGCAGTTTATCTACATAATATTCATTTCAATATCATATTTATTTTCATATTCATTAATAATATTCATCATCAACTTACTTTCATATTCATTATATAATTCATAATTATTATTACACATATTCTCCTACAATCATACATATCATCATTCTCACTGCACTCATTGCTTCTAATTTCTTTTCCTTATTTTTAACTTCATTATTAAACTTTATAATATTTCCCTTTATATTTATTATTTTATTTCCATAATCTACGATTGCCTTATTTTTTTTCAATTCATCGTTACCCAATATTACATCACATTCAAGACTTGGTACTACTAATAATGATACTACTACATTTAATCCATTTAGATCGATAGAGATATTTACCATTTTGTTTGCCTCGTATAATCTTTTACTATTTACTCCTATTAGATTTATCTTTGGAATTTTAACAATTTTATCTTTTAACCCTATATTATCTTTGATAAATTCTTTTATTAATGAAGCCTCAGATCCTGTATCAACTAACATATTTACTTTAGAATTATCAAATTTACCTACTATATAAATTAATTGATTATTTATTTTATTTTCCAGATTATTTTCGTCTCTTATATACTCTCTGGGATGTTCATAACTGCAAATGTGTACTTGGAGATTTGGCCTGCATTCTACTGAAAATCCGGAAGATCTTCAGGGTTTGTGTTTTGTGATGTGCTGTGTGGTATTTGTATTGACTCGTCCCTATCTACCGATCGAGTATGTAGTTCCTCATATGATCTACGACTACTTTCTGCCCTTGGTCTATCATACCGCTGAAAATTGACTCGTCTAGTATTTGTATTGTCCCTATCATTACTATTTGACCTTTGATTATAATTATTTTGAACGTTATCCCTGTTATGATACTGTCTTTTATTGTAATTTTGCCCAAAATTTTGATTATTCTGATTATTATATTGATTTGGCTCATAGCCATTGCCTTGTCGATTGAAACCTTGATTATAATTTTCATTTCAACCTGTATAGTTATTGTTTGCATAATTTCTATTAACATGATTGAAATTACGATTATTGTTACCCTGATTAAAATTTTGCCTATTATTATTATTATGTGATATTCTTTGTGGATTGTTGTATCTTCCTTGTGTTGTATAATTAAAATTTTGCCTGTAATTCGTATCTAGTGTATTATGTTCTGTTTGTCTATTTATATTACGTGTAGGATTAGAAATATTTTGTTGTACATATGTGTGATTTGTATTCTGTTCTATGCGATTTAAATATACACACAATTGATCCATGTCAGTTATATTATGTATAGCTAAACTCTCTGATATTTCATGTTTAAAATGTCGCGATATATAAAGTACAATTTCTTGTTCCGGCATTGGAGGTGTCAAATATTTTGCTGTGGCATATAACTGTAACGCATACCGTGATAATGTATTATTTTTATACTCATTATACTTTCCAAAATATAATTTCTCTCTAACTCTGTTCTGTGCATAATCTCCCCAAAAATAAGCCAAAAACTTTCTCTCAAATTCA
>NW_019417148.1:73782-101878 GCF_000390285.2 Anoplophora glabripennis
AGATTAACTACGACCTGCGTCTCCACTCATAGAACAGAAAGGAAATGGGACACGACATTCTATCAGCAGAGCGCGCAGTTAGGTCGAATGCACCGGACAGTGACAACAATGCACCCTTCCTTGTCGTATTTCGGCGGTTCGGTACGACCTGCGTTTCAACTCATAGGACAGAAAAAGGGGGAGACAACATCCTATAAGCCGAACGCGCAGTTTAGGTCCAGTGCACCGGACAGAGACAACAGTGCACCTTTCCTTGTCGTGGTACGGCGGATAACTGAAAAGACAAGATATGATTAATACAAGTGGACAGCAGCCAAGTCTTTACCTAGGTTCCCTAAACTTTGACTCACTTCTCTTCCTGGGCACGTCTGGTCGGTCGGAACGCTGGAACCGGACTAACTCTGCAGTACAATTACCTCGTCAGGTCTCTTGTCACCTCAAGAGACTTGCGCATTGAATCTGTGCGGTACCTAACTTACTTCGGCGGTCTTCGGACTGGACTGGTGTTGGCGGCGGCTGGAGATGAACTAACTTCACGAATTTCGTTTGTTTCCTAAGTCCCTCGTCTCGGATGGGCGGCTGCGCAGTTCGTCTAAACTGGACTTGTAGAATAATCACCTACTTCCAGCGGTGACGTATCTTCGGGCAGGGCGGCTGGCGGCTCGACGACGGCTTTTGGTAGACTAATCCTTTGAATACAGCCTGTCTGCTATATTCGTACGGCGAATCCTGGCGGCTGCGCAATTTCCTCAGGCTGGACTTAGTGAAATCTTACCAATTCCTTACTGGTGACGTAGGTCTTGCTGGAACGGCTGACGGCTCGACTGGTCTCTACGATGCCTCGTGGTCAACTAAAACTCTTGCGGCGGCTTAATTCCTAAGCCCTGGCGATGTTTCGGCAGCGGCTGCGTAGTTCTCCTAAGACGGACTTGTAAAAATCTTACTCAGGTGGTGGTGACGTATTGCTAGCTAGACGGCAGGCTGGAGCTCGGCACGACTGCTCCCTACTCTGGCAGGTCGAAGACTGGCGTACGCGGTGTGAATTTTCAGGCCATCGGCTTGGCGTTGCGCGGTGACGGACGGCGTTTGAATTGCCAATAACAATGCCGGTGCGGTAAACTATATTTATTAATTAAATTTAATAAAAACAAACCAAATGTGGTGTGTCGGAAAATCACTTCGTTACAAGGATTAGAAATATTTTGTTGTGCATATGTGTTATTTGTATTCTGTTCTATGCGATTTAAATATATACACAATTGAGTCATGTCCATTATATTATGTATAGCTAAACTCTCTGATATTTCATGTTTAAAATGTCGCGATATATAAAGTACAATTTCTTGTTCAGGCATTGGAGGTGTCAAATATTTTGCTGTGGCATATTGTCCACGAACGCGGTAGTTTACGGACCCGTTGGCTATGGTGACGTGGTTGGGGTATCCCTAAGAATCCCCAGGACACGTTGGATACGTGCAGGAAGCGTTTCTGCACGGCTGCGGCTGCTTCTGCGGATGTCGGGTACGGCTCGCGTTGTGGAACGATAGCTGTAGGGCTCCCCTTAATTAATAAGTAAAGGGGAACTTGTTAACGAATTCTTTTTCCCTATTTTGTGGAATGACAAGCCGTGCCACAAGCTGAGGAACAGCTTTAATATACCCCGAAGGGTCGCTGATACTCAGTNGCGAATTTCTGGAGAGAAATGGGCATTGTGCCCGACCTAAGACATCATGAATGGTACTTTTCTAATGAACCTGAACTCTTGGAGATGACAGATCATTTGCGAGATGAAACAGTGTTGACCCCAGAAGAGGAAAAATTATTAAAAGATCTAATCGATCGCAATATAACACTCATGGGCAATAAATTAGGATGTACGAGTCTGGTCCAGCACGTGATAAGAACCAACGCAGCCCCTATAAAGCAGCATTATTATCCAGTTTCACCTGTCATCCAAAAGCAAATTAATATTGAGCTTGATGAAATGCTTTGACAAGGAATAGTAGAACCATCCACTAGTGCCTGGTCATCGCCAATTCTTCTCGTCAAAAAGAAAGATGGCGGCTACCGGTTCTGTGTTGATTACAGGAGATTAAACGCAGTAACCGAGCGAGATTCGTACCCTCTCCCATATGTTTCTCACACCCTGGATAAATTGAGGGATGCACATTATCTTTCTTCGCTGGACATAAAAAGCGCATTTTGGCAAGTTAGTGTTGAGGAGAATTCACGGCAGTATACGGCATTTACTGTACCTGGCCGAGGCTTATTTCATTTTAAGCGGATGCCGTTCGGACTCCACAATAGTCCGGCTACTTGGCAACGCCTAATAGATACAGTGTTAGGTCCAGAGTTAGAACCATTTGTATTTGTATATCTCGATGACGTTGTAATTGTCACCCAGTCATTTGAAAAACACCTGCAAGTTTTGGAAGAAGTTTTCAGGAGATTGAGAGAAGCAAACCTTACGGTTAGTGTCGAAAAATGTCGATTTTGTCGGCCCAGTATGCGATATTTAGGTTATGTGGTGGATCGAAAAGGCCTTCATGTCGACTTTGAAAAGGTGGAAGCTATGTTGAAGATACCTGTCCCGAAAACAGTCAAAGAGGTGAGACGCGTGATTGGTACGTTTACTTGGTACCGGAGGTTTGTACCGGACTTTGCAACAATTGTATCACCGTTGACCGCCCTTTTGAAGAAGTCCCGTAAATTCGAATGGACCCCAGTTTGCGATGAAGCATTCAAGAGGATTAAGGAGTGCTTAATTTCTGCACCTGTGTTGTGCTGCCCTAATTATGAACTGCCCTTCGTAGTCGAGACGGATGCTTCAACCTATGGCATTGGTGCTGTTCTTTTGCAACCCCACCCCGACGGTGACAGAGTTATAAGTTACCTTAGTCGATCCCTCAGCAAGCAGGAAAGAAACTTTACAACCACAGAAAGGGAATGTCTTGCAGTTCTTTGGGCTGTGGAGAAGTTAAGACCATACTTAGAAGGAGTTCCTTTCAAGGTGGTCACTGATCATCACTCTCTTGTTTGGCTTCAAAACCTGAAGGACCCGACTGGAAGATTGGCGCGTTGGAGTTTAAAACTCAGTAATTATGACTGTAAAATAGTGCATCGTAAAGGTAAAGACCTAGTAGTACCAGATGTGTTAAGTAGAAGTGTTCCAGTTGTCGATGAGATCTCTGTTAGTCCAGAAATTTCAAATTTCAGTATTTAGGTATGTTAAAAAAGGTCAAAATGAAGCCAGCTCAATTTGCTAACTGGAGGCTAGAAAATGATTGTCTTTTTAAATACGTTAAGTCACCGTGCGACAGTTTACATGACCCTCGAGACTTATGGAAGGAAGCAGTTCCTAAGGAATTTAGGAAGGAAATAATTGCCAGGTTTCATAACCCACCAACGTCTGGACACATGGGAGTAACTAAGACTTATGCTTGCCTTGCTGAACGTTTCTTTTGGCCTAAGATGAAGTATGATGTGGCTCAGTTTATTAGAAACTGCACTGTGTGTACAACCCATAAATCTGATCAGCGAGGACCAGTTGGTCAGATGGTTCAACAACCAAGAGTACATAGGCCGTGGGAAATGATATCCACCGATTTGATGGGTCCGTTACCTCGCTCCATAAAAGGACATCAGTACATATTAGTAGTTACGGACTATTTTTCCAAGTACTCGCTCCTATTCCCACTAAGAACGGCAAATGCTGATAACGTCTGTAGGACAATAGAGGAAGGGGTATTCCTTATTTTTGGTGTTCCCCGTATTATTATATGCGATAACGGGCCGCAGTATCGCTCTCGTCAATTTCAATCTTTGGCAGAGAGATACAGGAGTAAAATTCGATACAATTCTAACTACCATCCCCAGGCAAATCCGACTGAACGGGTGAATCGTACTATAAAAACCATGCTAGCTAGTTATGTTACAGACAACCATAGGATTTGGGACGTTAACCTTGCTAAAATAGGTTGTGCTATAAGGACAGCAAAACATGATTCAACCGGTCAGACCCCATATTTCGTCAACTTCGGAAGAAGAATGGTACTCAGTGGCGATGAGTACAGAGGTGTACCANTTGGAGTTGCGATAGCAAGTTCCTGGAACCTCCTTGCCGCCCCGGCGGGAGCATTTACGCCTTTCCACACCACGTACATCACATTTCAACTAAAGATCGCTGTCATCAAACCACGAATTGGGAAAAGTCTGTCAGAAGAAACCCTCTAGTTATTGTGAGGTAACATGTTATTTTCTTTCTTATATATATATATTTTTTACGTAATAAATATAGATACTTACCAAAAAAAATAAGGAGATACTTTTCTTTCACAAAAATTAACAACTGATTAGATAATTTACTTACCTTAAAGTAGTAACACCCTGGGTTTTCTTGGTTTTAACCGAATAGTATAGCAGCAGTGCTAAACCAAGTGGCGCTCCAAATAATTATCCTAATTCACCCCGCCCGTCTTCACTGTAGCTGGCAGGCCGCTGCTTTTACACAAGTAATACTTAGGTGAGTAGATTTGTAGGAACGTCACACTACGAAGTCTTCTGCTCGTTATGAGAAGGAATACCAGCTCTTCAACGTGTGGAGAAAAACCTATAAGGCGGAAAACGGCCTGAATGAGAATATCCTTTTGGCGTACTTCTTGGATATCTCCAAAAAGATTAATCCTGCGACAATGTGGGCAAAATATTCGATGCTCAAGTCTATGCTGATGGTAAAAGAAGGAGGTGATATTTCAAAATATCCAAAACTGGTGGCTTTCTTAAAAAGGCAAGCAGTTGATCATCAGGCAAACAAATCAAAAGTTCTAACAAGAGAAGAAGTTAATAGATTCATGAAGGAAGCCCCATCAGAAGAGTATCTTTTGATGAAGGTAAACAAGTTTAACCTTTTCATTAGTTTTGAATTAAACAATGTGCATCTTGAATGATATAGGTACTCAATGTCAATTAATTACAAAAAATACATTTCTTGGTTTCGTTAGTCGATTTTCATCAATTTGACAATCAGTTTTAAACCATTTTCTCTATTGTTAAGTTATAGCATATGTTATACCATATGATCCTAAAAGACATTGAAGATTGTGGCACCAAACTAATTATAACCATTCCCATTTCTAAGACGAATACAAAACGGGTATTCACTGTATTGAGTGACGACAATGAAGGAATAAACTTTCTGGAAATATTCAGAGAATACGTTAAGCTCCGACCTAAAAATATGAAGGAATATTTTCTTTTTTTGGGTTATAGAAGAGGAACGTGTGTTTCCCAAAGAGCGAGCATACATACCATTCGGGGGACACCAAAAAAAATTGCGGGATATTTGAAGTTGGAACACCCAGAAAAATATATAAGGGGCATTGTTTTCGCAGAACATCTGCCACTTTTTTAGCGAATGCGGGAGCTGATTTATCAACACTGAAGCGTCATGGTGCATGGAGAAGCTCATCTGTTGCGGAACAATACAATGAAGATTCCTTAGAAAACAAACCAAAAGCAGCAAGGATGATTCAAAATGGAGAAAACTTTATACAGGTTCTTCGGTCCAAGCAACAAACTATATCCACCACCACTACCGTGTGTGAGATTCTGTCCCTAAAGGTATTCCTGCATTCAGCCTGCAAGGAAATTCACATTGCACAGTTACTGTTAATTATAATTATAATTAGTTTTATAGGCTTGATAGTTTTAAAGATAAAATCTTTTAAAAATGTGAATATTGTGTTTTTTTACAGCAGTCCGGGAAGTAAAAATTTCCCGGATTCATTTAAGTCCGGGAAAGAACTCATTACAGTATAGTATGAAATAAAATATATTTTGGGTTCGTCACAGATTTTGGATTGGAGCACCTTGTATACACAGAACTAATTTTAAGTTATCTACGTTTTTTTTAGGAATGTAGCAAAAAAAAGTTTGTTCTAGTTGTACTAAATTTATTCCAATTTACACACATACTGTACTTAATTACTACTATAACGTATTAACATACTTATTTATTAATCTAAAATATAATTTTTTTATTGATAATGAAACCCTCTCCGGACGACATCCGTTTGCCATGGAATTGAACCTATATCAGACAAAAAATAATTTTTAAATTTTTCTCGAATCTCAAATACCGCTTCAGCTGCATTACCCCCGATTCGTGGTAAATCTACTAATGCGTCGTTTCTTATATTTTCTTGCAAATCTTCTTCAGACCAATATGCCGAGGTATTAACTAAAAAGTTATGTAAACATGTTGCTGCTACTACAATATTAACATGTTCAGGAATCATACGAGTAGATAATCGTCTTTCGTAAATCCTATATCTTCTTGCGAGTATACCAAATGCATTTTCACTTAGAGATGTTTTAAAATCTTATGAGCTTTGACCTTCATATGCGCAGAAACATAATTCCGACCGTCGCCTAAATTATTCTACGTCCTAAAAACATTACACCTATTATTCACAGTCCCTCTCGAGCTCTAGTCTAGCGTAAACAAGCCTTTGATCCGATTACAAATATCATAATAAAATGCCCTATTCTTTATTATTTTAATTTAAACAGTAAAAATATATATAACGAACGTTCGCCAGTTGACTTTATTGATGCCCGAGCGCCTTAGTTCATGTCTACTTGTAATGATGCACATGGTCTAGTTTTCACAATGTGCTTATTAGAAGAATTATGGGGATACGCCACGCCTTTCGCGCATTTCGCGGCTCATGAGATATTAAAAGACCTCTACGCGACGAGCCCGACGATAATTGAACACTTTTTTCCCTCGTTATTGATTGTTTGATTTCCTGGATATGATCTCATTAAACATCTTTATAGCGGAAAAGCAGCATCCCCAACAATCACATGAGGCATGACATCATTCTCTGTGCCTGGTAGACATGCATTTCTAGGGACATTTAATTTGTTTTCTGACAGTGATTTTCCTAAACCAGAGTTAGCAAATATGCATCCATCGGAGTTCTTTCCAAGACCACCTATATCCAAAAGAGTAAATCTATAGTCAGGGTCAACCAATGCCAACAAAACAATGGAAAATGTTTTTTTTATAACAGTAGTCTTTATAAATTTGATGTAATTAATTTTATATATATATATATTAGCGACAGCATGTAGGGAGAAATGAAAGAAGATACGCGAAAACTTTAGAAAGGCAAACAATCTCAGAAAAACTAAAAGTGGCCAAGCTGCGAAAAACTTTAAACCAATTGGCCATTCCAAGGAGCTGAGTTTTCTCACACCATACATACAAAACGAATCTAAGTCTTTAACAAACTTGGCATCAGTATTAAGTGATGATGAAGAAAACAGTATAATTTCCCTATCCTCAGCACATGAATCACCAGCAGTATCGGACGGAACAAATGTTTCACTGGAAAGGGCCTCCAAAAAAAAAAAAGAACAGGAGAGACAACACAAACCGGTGTGCAGTCCTTATTTCAATCATATATAGAAAAAAAAATTCTCGTGACCGGAAAGAAAAAGAAGACCCAATTATCAGTTTTTTCAAAAACCTTGGCCAAACTGTAATGCAATTCCCACCTGATTTGCAACTACGTGTGAAGAGATCAGTGTTCAATATTGTCAGTGAAGCCGAAGAAGGATTTATTCGAAGTAATACAGTCCAGTTATCATTGCCTACTTCGTGTATTTCTCAAAGCACAAATAAGGGTGCAGTAGATATAGAGTTCCATCAGCTCTCCCCAATACATCATTCACTCAAAACGTTAATACACATCCAGCAACTATAGTTTTAAGTTCTCCTTCTCAACTTCCATCTACTCAATCCTCGTACACCAACTTGCACCCTCAGCTTATAATTTCTCATGATATAAATAATGCACCAATCATACTATCCACCCAACAAATGTCAACATCGCCGCAATTTTTCGAGATAATAAGACGCTAGATGATAGTAAAAAGTGTATGTGCTAAGAAACAATATATTATTAACTTATACTAAGAGTTTTATTATAGTTTTAAATAAGTCAGAAAATAACATAACACATTTACATACCTAAGGCAAACAGCGAGCCGTTCTTTTGGTTGAATTGGACGTCTATATCTTGTAGTTTGTTTTTTTAGATCAAGTATATTTAGTAATTCTTTAAATTTTTCCTAAGTCATTCGAAAATATTGCAAAAATCTGATAGGATCCTTTTTTAAATCTGGAAACAAAGGGTGGAACTCGTCGTAGATATTCCTTTTTTTGTTTATATCGTGTATCCAGTATTTTACCCTTCGTCGCTTTTTTGTGCTATACTCTTCATCAAATAGGATTTGAAATAAGAACATTTCTACATTTGAGCTGTCCATCACGACATACGACCTAGACCAACCATACGACTATTGACTGACCGATTCGACTCTCCTCGATTCGTCTCGATGAACGCACTTTTCAAAAAATGCTGCTCTATTCGACGCGCCTCGATTCCATTCGTTTCGGCTGTAGTCGACGCAGAGCTTAAACGTGTTCTCTGAACCTAACCTAACTAATTTTCACATAGACACGTAGACGGCGTAGATCTGTTTCTCTTCGATTAAATTGAAGAAGAAAATAGAAGAAAATCACTTAAAAACATGGAAAATAATTTTCCATGTTTTTAAGTGATTTTTACTTTGTGGACGTAGACGTAAACTGGCGCTATTGAAAACATGAGCAAGAAGAAAACAGTTTTTAATGCAGATTGAGAAGATTCCAATATAAATCCCGAATTTGCGCAGTTTATTAGATCGGTAAAAGGCAATCCATTTCAAGCACATCGTTTAATATGTAAAAAAACAATTGGTTTAAGCAACATGGGGAGGCAAGCAATCTCAGCCATATTAAAAGTGAAGCCCATAAAAAAAGAACATGTGCCAAGGATACAAGTAAAATTACATGTTTTGCTAAATCAGTTCAACCACTTTGCCAGCCAGTCCCTCTTGAGGCTACAAAACCAGGCAATGCAATTCAAACAGTCTCTACAGAATGCATCAGTGAATCATTAAATAACAAACATGAAACTTCTTCACTGAATAATTTTACCGCAAATAAAGATGTAATCGATGCAGAAATTTTGTGGGCATTACATGTAATAGAAACCCACTCTTCTATTAGTTCATGTGATAAATCCATCCCTATTATGAGAAGAATGTTTAAGGACAATAACATTGCCAGAAAAGTAACTCTTGGCAGGACAAAAGCTAGTTATATAATAAACTTTGGAATTGCTTTATATTTTAAAGGTAAATTAAATGATCATTTAGAATCTGTGCCCTTATACGTAATTAGTTTTTACGAGTCTTTGAACTCAGTTATCCAGAAAGGAAGGACAAATGGACATTCATATTCGTTTTTTCAATGAAAATACAAAGTCTGCGAGACACGTTATTTCAGTTCTATATTTTTAACAAAATGTGCAGCTGACAATATTCTAATTGCATTTAAAAATGGTTTAGATGTGTTGTCTTTGACCAAAATTCTACAGGTACGTAATTTTTACTTGAATTAATTTTAGCTTAGCTACAATTATAAGTTGTTCAATAATAGACATATTACGAGTTTGTCTTTAAAATTTATTTGAATAAAGAATTAAAACCTAATGTTTCTAATAATAATTTAATTTTTAGGTGTCGATGGATGGCCCAAATGTTAATTTCAAGTTTTTGGGGCTATTAAAGGAAGATCCTGCATTTGAAGAGTCAAAGCTTGTGGATATTGGCTCTTGTGGATTGCATATATTACATCGAGCACTACAGACAGGCCACAAAAAAGTTCAGTGGAAAGTAAATGAATTTCTAACCGGACTTTATTGGATTTTTAAATATTCTCCTGTTAGACGGGGCGAATTTATAAGAATTACTAATGAACATAAGTTCCTAAAAAGTTTTGCAAGACAAGGTGGGTGGAAAGTTCAACTGTAGCACAGAGAGCTAACCTAACCTAACCTAACCGGACTTTATTGGATTTTTAAAGATTCTCCTGTTAGACGGGGTGAATTTATAAGAATTACTAATGAACATAAGTTCCTAAAAAGTTTTGCAAGACAAGGTGGGTGGAAAGTTCAACTGTAGCACAGAGAGCTTTGGAAATTGTAGATAGTGTGGCAAAATTCACAAAAGATAAGACGGTTAAATTGCCAATAAATGTTTCAACATCAAATGTAAAATCAGGATTAGAAGATAAGCTTTTAAAATGTAAATTGGCATTTTTCTCTATGGTAGCTGAGACACTAGAGCCTTTTCTGAAGAAATATCAATCTGCTAAACCGTTAGCACCATTTCTTTATGATGATTTAGAAAATCTGATTAGAAATCTTACAAAAAAATTTCTTAAGGAACATATATTAGCAAATAATCTTCCAAAATTAATAAGAATCGACATGAAAGATAACCACAACCTAAAAGACATAAAAAAAATTGATGTGGGATTTTCTACCAGTCGTTACCTTAAAAATTCCTCCACATCTGAAAAGGAACAACTAATTTTTTACAAAGATTGTCAGACCTTTTTAATTGCTGTAACAGAAAAAATTTTAGAATGGTGTTGCTTGAAGTACAAAATTGTCAAAGGAATGTCTTCGCTAAATCCAAAATTAATGACGCAGAACCCTCAAGAATCTTCAGGTCGATTTAAGTTGTTATTACAAGAATTGCACGATTTAGGAAGTATAAGTGGTTATGTGGCTGACAAAAGCCTAGAGCAGTGCCAAGAGTTTATTAGAAGTGGTGAAATTATCAGTGATTTAAAGCAGTTTACCTCTGAAGATAATTTATGTGATTTATTTGTAAAATTAATAATGAATAATAATGATTACAATGAATTATGGTTGATTATTAAAATAATTCTCATAATTTCACATAGCAATGCAACGGTAGAATCAGGATTTTCCATAAATAAGGAATTACTGGTAGAAAACCTTCATGAAAATTCAGTGGTTTCTCAACGTGTGGTGTATGATAACGTTAAATACTTTGGTGGATCTGTAAATACTGACATTACAGATAAACTAAGATCTTATGTAAGACTTTCAAATAATAGATATAAGGAAGCACTTGCTGCAAAGAGGAAAGCAATAACGGAGATCATTAAAAAAAGAAAAGAGGCTGCTGTAGCAGAGATAAAGTTGTTAACGAATAAGAAGCGCAAAGTTACTGAAAGCATGGAGTATGAAAAGTCTGAAATAGATAGAGAGCTTTTAAAACCGAGAGAAATTATTAATAAGTAGTGAGTAGCACTGTGTAAATTTTTTGTCGTTTTTTTTTGTTATTTTATGTGTTATTTTTTTAATAAAGTTTATTTTTTATTTTACAAATTGTTAATTACACAAATAAATAAATAATGTGCTTGGTCATGGAAAACCTGTAAAAGTCAGGGAATTTCAAATAAAAACTTTAGTGGTAACCCTGTGAGCCATCAAAGCCTTTATCAGATATGGAGAACGAAATACTGCAAATAATAAATCCCACCCAAATCGATGGCCTCGATATTGCAGAACCACAAGTAATCTTTGACTTAAATAAGGTAATTAAGTATAATATATGTATAATGTAGGATATACTTGATGTAAATTATGCAAACTATACAAATATCCAAATAATTAATTTGCTTTTGAATTTTAGGGAAACCAAACAGAAAATTCATTGCAAATAGGCGCAGTAGAATATACAGGGTGTATCTAAATAACACCGAAAAAATTCAAGGGGCGATTCTCCGATGAAAATTAATAGGGGTCTTTGGTATAAATTTTTTTGAAAAAACCCTCCCCTGAAAAGTTACGCCCCTCCTAAAATTACAAAAAAAAATTGTTTTTCTTTTTTATCTTCCACGTACATCAAGCTAAAGAAACCAAACTTGGTGAACATTATCTGTCAATAAAACTACACTTTTTGAATTTTTTTCAACCCTGAACTATTTTTGTAAGGGGTTGAAATAATCAACCCCTATGACATTTTTTCTTATAATTTTTTTTTCGATAAAATTTTTTCCTTTTAAAAAATATGTCTAAAAAACCCCATTCATTTACTAACTTTTTGATCTCTTCAAGTTTCTTCGAAAAGTTAAGGATTTATGACAAAAAAAAAAAAATGTATTGTAATGTATTTTTAAAAAGATGAGCTGTTTAACGCGAGTGTATTTTGCCGAAAGATCTAGTGGCCTGTTCTTTACAATGGAATCCGTAGAAACAAATGTCAATGTCATTTATTGTTACTGTTTCTTACTATTTCACAAGTTTCATGATTTTGTGTAGAAAATATTAGTTAATAAACCGAAAATATGGTTAACTATTCGAATTTAGAAATGGCAGATATGCATTTTACATATGGGTATGCTAACGGTAATGCATTGGAAGCGCAAAGACTTTATGCTGAACAGTACCCAGAGCGTAGATTACCCCACCATACTACGTTCACAAATATTCACCAACGCTTGCGGGAACTTGGAAAATTTGAAAAGAGAAGTCATGACTGTGGCCGTAGCCGAGAAGTTAGAACTGAAGCTGTCGATGAAGCCGTACTTAATTTAATTGAGGAATCCCCAGAAACTAGTACCAGGAAAATAGCTCGTGTCCTAAATGTAAGCCATTCGGTAGTTTTTAGAATTTTAAAAGAACAACAGTTATATCCCTATCATCTCCAACGGGTGCAGTCGTTACTGATTCGAGATTTTTTACCACGTGTGGTTTTTTGTCAATGGCTTATTAATATGATCGGCCAAGCGCCGCAGTTCTTAAGAAATATTTTATTTACTGACGAGGCGAATTTCTCAAGAGACTGTATTAGAAATTTTCGTAACAATCATATTTGGGCTGAGGAAAATCCTCATGACTTTTTTGAAGGAAATCATCAGTATCAATTTTCATTAAATGTGTGGCTCGGAATTATCGACGATCATTTAATTGGTCCCTATTTTCTTCCACGACGATTAGATGGTGACTCATATTGTCATCTTCTCGAAGAATTACCTATTATTCTTGAAGAAGTTCCCATTCAAATTAGGCAACGTTTATGGTTTATGCACGACGGTGCACCAGCCCACTTTAGTATACGTGCAAGACGTCACTTGGATGAGGTGTATGCCAATCGATGGATAGGTCGAGGAGGATATGTAAATTGGCCAGCCCGCTCCCCTGACCTTAATCCTTTGGATTTTTGCATATGGGGATATCTGAAATCTTTGATCTACTCAAGGCCAGTTGAAGATATCAATGATTTGCGAAACCGCATTGTAGCAGGGTGTGAAACGATAAAAAATTCACCAGGAATATTTGAACGCATACGCAATTCTATGAGAACAAGAGTAGATGCTTGTATTGAAGCTGAAGGCAATCATTTTCAACATTTTTTGTAGATTGTATTGTCAATATCCGACAGATTTTTATTTTTTGTTACTGTTATAACATTATTCATCATTTGTTCACTTTTAGTCTAAGTTCCAAACTTCTTAGCCTAGTAGAATCATAGGTCAACTATTTGGTTGAGTGTTTTTTAATAAAATGTTATTTAATATGACAATAAATGACATTGACATTTGTTTCTACGGATTCCATTGTAAAGAACAGGCCACTAGATCTTTCGGCAAAATACACTCGCGTTAAACAGCTCATCTTTTTAAAAATACATTACAATACATTTATTTTTTTTTGTCATAAATCCTTAACTTTTCGAAGAAACTTGAAGAGATCAAAAAGTTAGTAAATGAATGGGGTTTTTTAGACATATTTTTTAAAAGGAAAAAATTTTATCGAAAAAAAAATTATAAGAAAAAATGTCATAGGGGTTGATTATTTCAACCCCTTACAAAAATAGTTCAGGGTTGAAAAAAATTCAAAAAGTGTAGTTTTATTGACAGATAATGTTCACCAAGTTTGGTTTCTTTAGCTTGATGTACGTGGAAGATAAAAAAGAAAAACAATTTTTTTTTGTAATTTTAGGAGGGGCGTAACTTTTCAGGGGAGGGTTTTTTCAAAAAATTTTATACCAAAGACCCCTATTAATTTTCATCGAAGAATCGCCCCTTGAATTTTTTCGGTGTTATTTAGATACACCCTGTATAGTGGTAATATTTACTTATAACATATTTTTATTATTATACTTATATAATAAATTATTAGGTTTAAGTGAGTTTGTTTTTAGATATGATGTTAAGCTTATGCATAGTGATCAAATCGCTAATTCCTTTACAATTTTCATTCTAGGCATTATTTTCCGTATTAATACATTTAGTACTCTAAACAATCAGTTCCATCAATTATACAAACTACATAAATACCCATACAATTAATTTGCTTTTGTATTTTAGGAAAATGAAACACAACCGACACAAACAGAGGCAGTAGATTGGATAGTGGTAAATTGTAGAATTAAACAAGTTCATTTTAAGATGCACTTACCTAATCTTTACTAGCTTCAATTTAGGCATTATTATCTGCATTAATATTAATACTTTTAGGACTTCCGCCAGCGCAAGAAAAATGAATAAAACAACAAGATTGTCAAATTCATTAAAAATTTCGAATACTCTATTGAACTCTGTTGAGAAAAGAAATTCATTATTATAAAGAAAAGATAGAGTATCTTCGAAGAAAAAGTGAATATTTAGAAAAGAAATATAGTCTCCAGAGCAAGACTCTCGTCAAAATTAACAGATATAAAAAATTTAATAAAAAAATATTTTAAGTAAATAATCCTGGCCTAGACTGAAATACTTTTTTCTTCGTTGTATTAGGTACTTTACCACTTTTGAAAAAAATTAATTGTATAAATCCTTGCACTGAAAGTCAGAGAAGGGTTGATTTTTTGAAACTGAGTTTGTCTAACCAAAAAATTCCTCAATAGCAAAAAAATATTTGATGAAATAACAACAAAATAAATATCAATTAATAACTTTATAGAAAAGCAGATAAACAAATTTTAAACTGAATATGAAAAACATCAGTGCGCAATAGTGATGTACTGTTTTCATTGTCTGCATTTTTCAGCGTAATTTTTTGGTTAAACACAGTTTCATAAAATCACCCTTTGATTGGTTCTTTTGGCACAAAGGTTTAATCAATTTTTTTTCCAGAATTTACAAAATATCCAATAAAAGAAAAAAAAGTACAATATGCCACAAATAGCTTTAGACAATGCACATATATTTTTTAAGAATATACTTTTTCTGTTATGTAAGTAATGATACATACATGTGATACTAGCTGTTATGTGTAAAATATTCGTTTTATTTTTTAGAATTGTGTTTATTTTATTTATTATATATTTTTACTTCCTCTAAACAAAACTGCGTATAGAGAATAATAAATATTTGAAATTGAAACACAATGTTTATAATATATAAAATCTATTTCCATAAAAAAATTCCTTTGACAAATATACAGAATGACCCATTAGAAAGCGTGACCAACTTTCTAATGGGTCACCCTGTATAATTATCATAATCCTTGGCCGGTATTAACCGGCTGTTTTAAATCATTAAAATAATTATTAATAAGTTGTTGTTGCAGTTGTCTTGCAGCAAGTCAATAATCATTTACATTTTCATTTGGATTTTCTGCCTCGATATTAACATTTATTCCATAGTCTATTTCTACTTCATCAATATCAGCTTCTGGAATATTTCGAGATATGTAAATATTGTGTAGCATACAACATGTTTTTACTATATGGGCTGACATTTCTGGACTATAATGTAAGACTCTGTGCTTCAGTAAACACCTCCATCGATTCTTAAGAAGTCCATTGCATCTCTCTATAATCGATCTTATACTTATTAGTCGATTGTTAAATCGATCATCGGGAGTACCTGCAATGGTATTTCTTATTTAACAACCACGGTCGAAGTGGATATCCTTAAAAAAATTTAAATAGTAATAATGTTCATTAAGTCCATTAAAATATTTCCACACAACAGATAAACAAGTTAAATACGATTTGAAAGCATTACTGTTTACAGTTTAATGTAGAAAGTTCATAAAATACCTATAACAATACCTGAATCTCCTAACAAAAAAAATATGTTTTCTGGACTGTTTCTGTAAATCATTTCCACCACTTGTGATATATTACTCTGCCTCCAAATATGTCCATCATGTGCACTTCCTGGAAACCTATTTACGATGTTCATTATCCTTAAATTTTCATCACATATCTAAAATATACAGGGTGATTCAGTCATAATGTCATTAATTTTAACCACGTATTCGGAAGGCTTAATAAAAATAGAAAAAAATTTTTTTACTAGACTTTTAAAAATGAAGGAAATCAACCCATAAATTCCGCTAAGAGGGCGGCCCTGCCAGATGTCCGGATGCTCGGAAAATTTTGTAACGTAATGTCACGAACAAATCGTCAGCTGAGGCGAACAGCGTTGCCAAGTTCACGTCATAATCTGCGGTTCACATTTAGGGTTGGACCGCCTAAGAGTACGCGCTCCCTAGAGCCCGGTCCAGACATGCTATAAAACACGGTTATATAACAAAGTTATATGTATATAGTTACATGTTGCAAAAATTTTTGCTACATGTAACAGATTTTCCTGTTAGATGTTATGCTAGAAGTTATCCATCTCGAGTCGGTAAGATCAAAGGAAGTTATACAATATTGCTAATGTTTCTTGTTACACACGCGTCCACACATGCTAGATTACGACGTCAACAACCGATGTGACCAGTGTCGCGCATAAGTTGTAAATACATACTACATAGGTACCTACCTGAATAGCGAGTTAGAGTTTTGCGTAGGTATTAGTATAATAATGGAGTGGAATACAGAGCAAACTTGTAAACTAATCGAATTATTCAGAAATTATACGGAACTATGGGACACGCGTAGCCCTTTATATAAAAATCAGATGCTTGGAAGCGAATTTCCAAAGCACTCAATACAGAAAAAGAGGAAACGGAAAGGAAAATGAGGTGCTTAATAGGACAATTTCAAAGAGAGCAAAGGAAAGCTAAATCAGGAGCAGGGTTTGATGAAGTTTATGAGTCTAAATGGTTCGCATTTAAAATGTTGATGTTTCTAAAGGACAAAAATAAAGTCAAAGAAACAATAGAGGCAGGGATTGATTATGTACTCCTGTAGAACCTCTATTATTGCATCACACACTTCTGGAACGATTAGCGATATTGACTGTTTAGAAATTTTGAACAAGTACATTAAGCTTTGGTATGAATCTCCGGTTGCTAAATATCGCAAAGTTATTGCCAGACGTTCGTTAACTGGTATTGCGTCTCTCCATTTTGTGTCATTTTTCTTAATTTTCGGACCAACTAGAGACAGCAAGTGTTCGAAATCTGAACTCGACAATCTGCAGAAGTTTTTAAAACCTCCCCTATAAGTTAATCCGCAACTGATGGAACCTGCACCGTCTCGATTTAGATCATCTAACAAATGAGTCCCACTATACCACTTGCGTGATTTTAATGTAGGTCCAACCCAAAACCTCTGTTTTCGTGATTTCTTCTCCTTGGAAAGTATAAAGTATACAATGTTTCCATGTCTGGATCGGGCTTAAGAGTACGCAACAGTGTATTTCTGGCTTGGCAACAGTGCCACTAAAGTTGTTGCAACGGCAGTTGTCTAGACCTAGAGCAAGGGTCGGCAACTGGCGGACCGCGGTCCAGGTCCGGACCGCGGAAGGTAAAATACTGGACCCCCAAACATTTTTTGAAAGTATAAATTACTCAAATAAATTATTTAAAACATGTTTTTTTTACGTTTAAGTGCCAATCTTATCATTTTTTCTAGTATTTTACAATTGTATGAGTGTGTCAGTTATTAATGGTTAGTAAGCAAATTAAAATAAAAAACTAATAAATATGAATTTTTTCCTGGACCCCGTTAAAAATTTTCAAGAGTATCCGGACCCCACCTAAAATTACTTGCCGACCCCTGGTCTAGAGGGACGGTTAAGAGTGTGTGAAAGTTTGGTGGCGTTCCTGACAAAATTGTTCTAATTACGGTAAGAAATTTATTTTTATGTGTTTCTCTATAATAATTAGTGACTTGTAACTAAGGTTTTCGCTTTAAAATATCGCTAACGGTTAAAATTGTTAATATACACGATAAAAGGCGTTTCTTGCCAAGGACAATGATGCATCCATTTTTAGGTTATGCCGGTTGTATAAACATGTATAGGAAATTAATGTATGTAGGACACTGGCGGCAAGAGTACGCACCCAAAGAGTACGCGTGCGTACTCTTACCAACCTTCTTACTCTTAACCAACTCTTAATATTTATATTAATTTTACATTATGTTTTCAGCTTTTATCTATACCTACCATGGGAAAATACAAACGAAAAACCAACAGGCAGTTGAAATTCACTGCAGAATTATTAATTGAAACAAGAGATCGCATTAACACAGGTGAAAGCAAAAGAGCAGTTGCAAAATCATTGGGTGTCAACGAGTGCACGCTAAGGAAAAGATTACGTGAGGTATGTATTTCTAAAATCTTTATGCTAGGATGTATTTCTAAGAAAATGCATTTACAGGGTACAATTCCAACAAATCTGAGTAGATTTAAGCCTGTATTTACCGAAGAGGAAGAAACAGAATTGGCTAACCATATTCGCGATCTTGATGTGCGATTTTATGGATTGCGCATGAAAGACGTAAGATCTTTAGCTTACCAATACGCCGATATAAACAAAATTCCTCACCGATTTAACAATGATAGCAAATTGGCAGGAAAACATTGGGTGCAAAGTTTTGCAGCAAGAAATGCACTTTCATTAAGAACTCCAGAGAAATGCAGCCTAGCACGCGCTATTGGATTCAATCAAGTGCAAAGCCAAAGGTTTTTTCAAAATTTAAAATTGGTCTACGAAAAAACGAATGCCCTGCCCCATAGGATATTTAATATGGACGAGACGGGGCTGTCGACTGTTCCAAACAAGCTGCCCAAAGTGTTCGCTCCCAAAGGCAAAAGGACGGTCTCCAAAGTTGTGTCCGCTGAAAGGGGGCAATTAGTAACAGCAGTGTGCTGTATGAGTGCCTCAGTTGTTTGGGGTTACCACCAGGGTTAATTTTTGCGAGAAAACGGATGAAAGATGAGCTCTTCTATGGAGCACCTCCAGGCACGTTGAAAATGATTTCTGATTCGGGATATATGAATTCCGAATTATTTGTTAAGTGGTTACGTCATTTTTATGACTTTGTTAAGCCGTCTAAAACAGATCATGTAATCCTAACATTGGATAATCATGTGTCCCACTGTTCTCTTGAGGCCATTCTGTTTGCAAGGGAACACTCCATCGTTCTATTGACATTGCCACCCCATGCCAGTCACAAAATCCAACCTTTGGATAGAGCATTTTTTTTCCATTGAAAACCGCTTTTTCCAGCGAATGCGACAAATGGATGGTGACCAATCACGGAAAGCCAATTACAATGAAAGAAATGGCAGCTCTGTTCCATGCTGCATATACTAAAGTCGCAACTATACAGATTTGTGAAAAATCCTTCGCATGCACCGGTTTATATCCATACAATCCCGATGTTTCCACTGCAGCAGATTTCGCACCAGCTACAGTTACGGACAGACCTGAATTCGAGCCAGAGCCCCCACAAAATGAAAATTATCATAACGGCGCTGTTTCAGATTGGAGCGACGAGGATGACTTTCCCATTTCCACTCTTTTGATTGAGGATAAACAAAAGAAAGCAGTAGGTATGGAAAAAAGAATATCGGATCAAAGTACGTTCGTTGAAGTTAAAAATTTTGGTCCGCCACAGACCACACCTCCAGCTGACATTGAACTAGATTTGCCTGGTCCTTCTCGTCAGTGCGTGGAATCAGATCTACCTGGTCCATCTTGTCACCCCATGACACCAAGAATGATTTTGCCATTGCCGAAGGCTAAACACGTACAAGTTAGAAGAAATAAGTCGAAGAAATCAGAAATACTCTCCTCAACTCCCTATAAAGATAAGTTATTGGAAGAAATAAAAGAAAAAGAGAAACCAACAGGTGGAAAACGGAACATTTTCACTTCCAAGACAGGAGAACCTAAAAACAAAAAAGGAAAGGTAGTAGCTGAAAAAGATAATACGATTTGCCCCGGATGCAGTGAAAATTTCAGCACCTCGGACTGGATAAGATGCAGCAACTGTTACAAATGGTGGCATGAGGAATGTTCTAACTACCTGGGAACAGGTACTTTTTCTTGCGACTCCTGCGGGAAGTAGTCCACAGCATTCAAAGTGGAAGAATACAACTTTACTTTTTAATTTGATATGTGCGTACTCTTTGACTTATTCGTTGCGTACTCTTGGGGTACCATTCACCCAAGAGTACACATTTTTGTTTTTTTATTCGAAGTGTCATATTTTTGTTATAGTCAATTAGGCGTCCCATTTGTGATATTTTTTATAAACATTACAGTCCAACTCAAGAAGTTTTCATTTCAATAAATTTTTTTGAACAATTTTTACAGTTTTATTAAANGTGTATACCAAATTTCATTCATTTATCACAACGCGATTGAGAGATATTGCAAAAAAATGATTTCCATTCCTCCCTCTTCAATGGGTCCCTGTGCCCTTAGGAAGCATTTCCGGACCCATGTTCATATGAACTTTTTTACTTAATTTTGATCATAGAATCGGCCTGTTCAGGGTTGGCAGCTAGTTATGAGACACCCTGTATACTAACCATCTCTATATTATATGCTTTTTTACCTAGTTGTTAATTGTTGTAATTCATTGATAGTTTGTGGGAAATTAATCCACTCATTAACAATAGTGGGATGATTTAATGCCATTGTTACATCTTTTATGCATCGGCTTACACTAGACTGGCTTATTCCACAAAAAATATTTTCCCCGTAATTTTCTGGTAACTGCCGTGACCATAAAATAGCAATGCAATATGAACCTTAAAAGTAAAGTAAGTTTATTAAATAAATTAAAATAAAACTGTTACAGGTTTAATAGAAATATATGAATAAAACTGTTCAGTATAAATTTTAGGTATTAGGTATATTTACCTTCGTCTTAATTTCAATACTTGAATAAGTTTGACCCTCTTGTATGTAAGGTCTTAGCATGTCAATAATATACTGTGCTAGAACTTTGTCTACTCGAAATAAACCTATAAACTGATTGTCTGTCAAAAGAATTATAAAACCTATTTTTTTGCAATTACCTCCAGAAGTAGAGGACGAAAGAATGTTTTTGGAAAAAATTTCCAATTCCGTTCATAATGAGCTGACCTTCTTATCAACACATGATGCTGATTTAGGTTACTATTTTGAAGTAGAAATAAATAAAGAAAATTTTTCGAAAGAGGACATAATCGTAATGAAAACTAAATGTTTAAATGACTGCCAAATAAATTCTATTCCAACTTTAAAAATATGAGACTATTAAATCCCGCTATATGCCTTGATAAGCAAAATGACATTAATTTTGAAGACTTACCTTTCCAGAATTTCGATCATTATTGGAGAAGACAGAAATGAAATTGAAAATGAATGGCGAAAATTAAATATGATTAATTGGGCGTCGGAATTTGAAAAAGGTAAACCTCCAACAAATTCGTTAACATTTTGGCCAACAATTATATTGATGGAACAGGAGTAAAACCATTTGCAATTTTGGCAGGCGTCGCCGTCGCCTTAAAATTTTCGCTTCCAATCAGTAATGCCACTGTTGAGCGAGTTTTCTCAGTTATGAACAATGTCAAAACAAAATTAAGGAATCGTATGAAATTGCAAACATTAGAATCATTCTCATTAACAAGAACTTATTTATATACGAGAAATAAATGCTGCTCGAATTTTTTACCGACACAGGCAATGCTTAAATTATATAATAGCGATATGTACAAAAGTATAGGAAAAAATGATTCAGCAGATGAAAATATAAATGTAGCTATAGATATGATGAGGGAAGAAGATAATGCTGATTTCTAATTTCTAATAAATATTTTGAGATATATAGGTAGTGTGCTCGAATTTTTTACCGACACAGGCAATGCTTAAATTATATAATTGCGATATGTATAAAAGCATAGGAAAAAATGATTCAGCCGATGAAAATATAAATGTAGCTATAGATATGATGAGTGAAGAAGATAATGCTGATTTCTAGTTTCTAATAAATNTTTTAATTTATATTTGTGTGTACTTTGATTTAGTGTATTTTGTTTATTATGTATTTGTTATATTATGTAGTGTAGTATATAATTTTTGTAATGTTTAATGATTAAATATTCATTTGGGCGCCTTTTGTTGTGTAGAATGTATTTTGTGTGTTGAAATCAAATTTTTTTATTGGATGCAGGTTCTCATGATAAAGTTAAGCAATAACAATGATAAATTTCAACGAATTATACTTTCTTACCTTGGTTTGGCTTATCTCTCCTCCGGCAGCTTTATCTTGCATAAATAATATTAACAGTGTACACTTTATTACAGTGTAGATAGGAATGTTTAGTAAGCAATGATACACTGTCCCTCAAAAACACTTATTCAGAATACTAGCATGAGTTCTTATCTCAGAGAAGCGGTTCAATATTATTCAAATTTACTATCACTATAGATTTGAGTAAGAAGCACTGAATGAAGGCAAACTTTTAACGATTTTAACAATATGGCATTTATTGAATATTCATTTTTAAAAATCCGAACAATATTTTTTTAAGAAACACAGAAACTAGATATGTTATGGACTTTTACATGACTAAATAACTGATAAATTTCTTAACTCTGCCTAACATGATTTAGAAAATGTTTGGTTAACCAATTAATACTGTTTTAAATGTATTAAGGCTGTATGACACGATCATCAATTTGATAATAAATTTCATAATGAAAATGTCATATAAAATTTAGTAACGTGTCATACGGTATTTCGAATAAAATTTGAATACAAAATTTTTTAGAACGCGTTCTAAATAATGGAAAATTTGACACCAAATCTGCGCAAAGCAAGTTGCGCATTGGTCGAAGTCTCAGATGTCGTGGTCAGTCGTCGATCTGTCATTCATAATCCATAAATATAACCTTTAATTTTTGCTTGTCGGTCAAACCCGCGAATAGATTTGGTTTTCTTCTAGACAAATATTAGACCTAATATTTTATAGCGATGTCGTGGTCCCGGGAACAGTGCCAAGTGTTACTCGATGAGTACCAAAAACACGAATGTTTGTACGCTGTTAAGTCTGTGACGTATAAAAACAGAAACGCGAGACAATCAGCTCTTGAGAAAATTCAAATTGAAATGGAAAAGGTAAAGCCGAATATTACTATTAATGACATAAAAACAAAAATCAATGGCTTGAGAAATAATTTTCTCACCGAATATAGGAAGTATACCGGTAGCAAGCATAGTGGAATGTCCCAAGATGAAGTTGTTATCGCTATATTTATACTTTTAATTATCAATGAGATATTTATAGGTATATAGACCAACTATATGGTACTTTAATAAAATGCTGTTTCTTGTCGACCACGTGCAAGTTCGAGGTGCAATAGATTTCTTGAACTTTGAAGAATCAGAAAAAAATAACGAATCGATGACACAAGGAAGCGATGAAGAGATATATGAGGAATATGAACTTGGGAATAATGGAGTTTTAGAAAATGTTACAACCTCGGAGACATCGTGTTATGATTCTGCACCTCCAAAGAATAAATTCTTCTTTGATTTCCGAGAGAGAGAAAATCGAAGATGAAATATTTGCCGAGTTCATTATTAGTAAATTAAAAAATATATATAGATGCAGATATTCGTTTGGAAGTCGAAGAAAGTATTATTGTTACACTATTTGAAGGAATAAAAATATGTAAAGAGCAGGATATATATCATTAATAAATTTATACAGGGTGTTCTGAAAGTCCATCAGGAAACTCCGGGAGGTGATTCTACGGATTAAAATAATGGCAGTATGTAATGAAACTTTTTTTGGAATTGTCAATGTTTGCAAGTCACAGCTTGAATTTTTTTTATTATTTTTTAAATAACTTATTTAATTCAAGTTCTTACTTATTGTTAGTGGGTGTGCCAAATGAGAGATTAATCGAACTTGAATTAAATAAGTTATTTAAAAAGAAAAATAAAAAAAATTCAAGCTGTAAGTTGCAAGCAATTAACAATTCCAAAAATATTTTCATTACATACTGCTATTATTTTAATCCGTGGAATCACCTCCCGGAGTTTCCTGGCGAGCTTTCACAACACCCTGTACAAAAAGTGTTTTGTAACTTTTTTTTATTAACTTTAGGTATAATGAATATATCTCAAAATTGTTCGTTTATTTAATAATTTGACATTTGTATGGATTTTTGTTGCCAGGGTACACTCCCAAAGTTAGTTGAAAATTTTTTTAAAGTTATTGTGTGCATCCCTTGCTGATTCGCTTGATCTATTGCCACATTGTTGTGCAAAAGGCTCAAGTTGCTGTATAGTTTCAACGTCAATATCAGTATAGGTTTTGCCAATATTAGTGGCAAGATAATTATGTAAAACTACACAGGTAAGAGTTATAAGTTCAACTTTATCTACAGCTAATCCCCTATAGGGTTTAATAACACTCGAAAACGGTTGGCTAAAATGCCAAATGCGTTCTCCACTACTCGATGTACCCGCGAAAGTCTATAGTTAAATATTCTATTTTCTTCTGACAATTTACGTGATGGATAAGGTTTTATTAAATTTACAGAAAGGGGAAAGGCATCGTCGGCTACAATAACATAAGGTGTAGCTATCTTCTGACCTGGTAGAGGTTGTGGGTACGGTATATATAATGTTTTTTCAGATAAACCTCTATACAAAGCACTTCGGTTAAAAACTCCACCATCAGTAATACGGCCATTGATATATATATATATATATTTATTCACATATGTGAATTTATATTTTGCACCTACAAGTCCTAGTAAAATTATACTGTGAGTGCCTTTATAATTATAATAATACGATCCTGCCGATACTGGAGCTCTGAATTCAATATGCCGTCCGTCCAGTGCCCCTAGGCAATGAGGAAATTGCCAAATTGAATTAAAATCATTACTAACTGCTAACCAATCATCTATACTTGAGGGTGCCTACAAAATAATTTGATTAAGTGAAATAATTTTCGTGTCCTTCAATTATTAATGAGAACTGGTTGGATCGGACTACGGCAAGGAAATTAGGGTCTTATTTACAAACTGGCCAACGTTTCGATTTATTTATAAATCTTCAGGGCTACAAAATTACAAGGAGATAAGCAAACTCTATATATTATTGAACCCCTTTAGAGATATAAAAATAAATCAAAACATTGGCCAGTTTGTAAATAAGATCCTGATTTTCTTGCCCCAGTCCGATCCAACCAGTTCTTAATTTGATTAAGTGCAGTGGTCTGCCAAACTAGTCAACAGCTATACCTTCATTCAAATATTTGGTCTGTAATGCATTACAGATTGCTTTACACACTTTGAGTATAAACCGAGATATTGTAGTTTCATGTATTCGAGTATAAAACATCAGCGATCGGAAGGTCTCCCCCGTTGCTAAAAACCTCATTGTTACTTCTAACCTATGAATAAATAACTTATTATCAATATATNAAAAAGAGTTTTTGAGTTTTAGTACGTAACCCGCGAACATTTTGGTAATAACAAATAAGACTTGTACTAATAGATTTTGAAGTAGAGCATTTCATTAATATATATATATATTAATTGAATAACATGTCAGTATACTTGTTTCTGGCAGAGATTCTTTGCCTCATAACGGTATCTTAATCGAAGAAAATTCCTGTATGCTTGTGGATCTTGAGATTTTAATTCCTCGTTTAACAAATTCAGAACGCCTCTTCCATCACCACGTCTCTCCAACCACTGCCTGCACCATATTCTGCGTTTCCGACGGCGTTTTTTCTCATTATTTCGTTTTACGGAACAATATAATATCATAATAGTTGATACAATCGCAGCACACTGCATTAATGCTTTAACATTAGTAGGTTCCATAGAATTATTTTACTCGTAAAGGTATGTTGTCAAGATTTGTAATCTTTTTTTGTTGTAAGGTAGAGGTACAAAATATATAATAGTAGAGGGTCGGGTCAGGTCAGGTCATAGATAAGTAAACCTCTGTACAGGTAATACAGGTTATGTTTATCTTATTTTATGACATTTCATAGTAAACTACGCATGCTTTCATATGAAATATTGTTTTATATTAGTTACCGTGTCAGACAGAAACAGGTAATTAGTACTAAAACCTATTCAAATTAAATTTAAATACAAATTTGGCACAGAATTTATAATCAAATTTATAATCATGTCATACGGCCTTTACGGAACAAACTAACTTAAATTAAGAACACAGAAACTTAGCTAATCCTTATACTATGAAATGTTCAAAAATATGATTTTAATTTCTATCCACTGATATTGTCTATGGTTTGAAATGAAGTTTTCGATTTCACAAAATGTTTTTAATTCGAACTCGCAAACACTCTAATTTAGGTTTTGGAGAGTATGCTTAGGCAACTGGACTTACATTTTCCATTATCTCAGCGTTGGAATGTTCAATCGTCACTCTAACCTTACTTTTAGTCGTGGGTTGACAGCTGTTCTCGTCTCTTGTAGATGGTTTTTGTGTGAGTTGGTTGCTTCCTGGTTTTCTACGATGTTATTTGGGGAGCTACAGGATAACATGCACCCCTAACCTGTGTCTGGGACCAACTTCTTTTTCTTCCAACTTGTTTACTTCGAAACGATGCTGTATTGTTTTCCGTTAAAAGGTAAAATTTCTGATTTTTCCTTTTTTTATTGGTCACTTGTATCCATGAGTTATTGTTTTCTAACTGCGCACTTTCTCTCCAACATATTGCGATGTGATTTTATTTTTAATAAATTACGGCGTAATTTGTATTTTGTAACTGCGTAGTAAATTTTTTACAATTTAAAACTAGTTTACAAGAAATTTTTATATGGAATTCTGCATGACAAATTTTATAATAAACTTCTAGCCTATGTGTGTTTCTGTTACAATAATATTTGAATTTTCTTTTGTACTAATTTATTTAACGTTTATTTAATTGTAAAATTATTAAATTGGCCTTTCTTGTGGCGTTTTTCTTTTGCTTTCATGCTTCCACTTCGATCCTAAACTTTATCTTTTTGACATGCTTCTCTATTAAAATGTATTAGTTAAATTTTGAATGATAATATTTTAATTTTGATATGAAATAACTATGAAATGAGATTTTATTTTTCTTTAAAAGTAATTTATATCTTTCTTATAGTCTACATTAAAATTTCATGAATTTTTCTCTACTACTACTCGGTGTCGTGTCTTGAAATACAGTGTGTTCATCTCAACATATATAGGTATTGTGCTATCTAAGATTTTCGTTTTTCTATTAATGTTTATTATATGTATGTTAAATATTAAAGTGTTAAAAATGTTGAATGAATTAATAAATGTTTAAGTTTGAAAAATATCCTGAACTATTTTTTTACTAAAAAAAACAAAAATTCAATATCCGTTCAAAAAATTGTTTGCAGATTGTTTGGGATCACCCTGTACAGAAAATATAGTTATATTTTTTGCAATGGAAAATACCACAAAATTTGACTTTCTGCATTTTTAAACAGTACTCTAAAAAACAATGGACACGTATATTAGGATTTTATTTAATATGCAGTTTTATGAGAGATATTAATTAAAACAATATGACATCACATGCACATTTTTACCATCTGGCAACAATACATGACAATAACACCGCGCGCCATTATTCCATGGCTAGAAATTGGCCGCAATGATTTGGGATCGAGGGGGATTATCCCTCTTTATCCTGCCTCATCTCGTGTAGGCCTGGACAGCCTTCGTAGGTGGGCCCCATCCGTCGTCTACCCCGACCGCAAATGCGGCCGGTGTAGGCGCTTTGTGGGACCTCCTTTTGTCCTGGCTGGGCCCCGCCGGCTAGGGCCCTTTCTTCTGGCGCTCTTCTTGCTTCGCCGGCTCGTCTGTGTAAACCCCGGGGGTAGTGTCATGTTTATGTGTGGTATGGTTGGGTAGGGTAGTGCGGCTATGCAGCCTGGGATGCGCTTTGCTAAGGTGGCCCTTAGGCTAGCGCGGGAGG
>NW_019417148.1:103389-118126 GCF_000390285.2 Anoplophora glabripennis
GGGGGGGGGTCATTGGGGTGGTCACCCAGGGACTACAATAGACCGTGGTTATGAGCCCATGCATTCTCTACTGTCTATGGTCCATGGCCATTCCTAACAAACAATTCAATACAACAGACACTATATTTGTCTCTATTTATTCAGTCGTTCATTGGTCTATTTCAGAGAGAGTTTCAAATAGATACATTTATTCCCGTGTTCTTTCGCTCATGGATTTTGGATTGCGTTCACTTTGTTGAGTACCAAAGACTACTTTTAATATTTTTTGTTTGGTTGGCGATTTGGGCGATTTTTATGTTCTAATTTAGCTACAACCAAGAAATTTTAACTGGACACCCTGGTGTTCAGTGAAGATTCACGAAAAGAATGTCGAGTTGGTACTATGATACTTGTCAATTTTTTAGATTTCTTTCTTTACTTACTAAATTTTTACAAATAATCAATCATTCGCTGATCATTTTGTATTGGTTATGGTAAGTAATATGATGTTATGATAATATTTGTGTACCTATGTATTTTGATAACAAATCTTATACCTTGTTATGCGTAATTGTAATTTTAGGTTACGGATTATTATGGCCCCTAAAAAAAGTGTAGTTTGGAAACACTTTACTAAATCAGCAAATGGAACTGCTACATGTAAAATAATAATATGTGTCAAAGTTCTAAAAACTTCTGTAATACCAGTAACTTATTGGGACACATCAATAAACAACATAGTCTTAATAAAATCGATATTGATAGCAGAGTAGATTTAGACAATAGTGAAATGCATGATACATCAATGCAAGTTGAAATTCCCACCGTCTCAGTGAATAGTGAACTACACGTGGAGTTACCAGTGAAAAAAGCTAAAATTATTAGGATTTTTTTGCGAGTAACCGTTGAGGTACAGGTATCTGTTTTTCGGCAACCGTAGCGTTTTAGTGTGAAGACGGTTAGTGAGGGGAAGAGACATGACGTAGCTGTTGACGTCACCACAATAACACCGGTTAGTAAAATCAGTAACACATTCAGCGAGGTAGGTAAGCTAATAACCATAGATAAATATTTATCTTTTTCTAATATTCTATGCTAATAACGGTTACAAAAAATTGTAAGGTTATAACAACAAGCCTTTAATCAATCATTAAAATGGATGACAAAGAATTGGTAGAAATAACTTTAAACAACGAAGGAGTTGACTACGCCGTTGTTGTCAATTTAGCTACGGCAAATTTATTATTAAACGGTAAGTACCGATAAATAATATTTAAGATAATTAACATGTAGGTCCCGATTTAGCTTATTGAATTTATCATTTAATTTTTAATTCTAGATCCTGATGAAGCTGGAAACTTCATTCTGAGCTTACATACAAATACAAGTACAAGTGCAAGTACAAGTTCATCAGTTCCTATTATTTGGTCAAGTAAAAGACCAAATACAACAGATCATGAAGCTACCAAGAAATTTTTGGAATTGCGTGATAAATATAGTTGTCCGATCCTATATTGGTTGTCTTGTTGCTATGCCATCATGTAAAATGACAACGCACTCCATTGTGTGACAGCAGCGCCCTCACTTTGAAAAAAGGCGAAAGCAAGTGAGAGCGCGAGCTCAGTGCTCAGTAGTCTGTAACTATTAACAAAGAACGCATGTGCAGTATAACCACAGTGAATAAAAACAGCGTTAAACAAGCACACGAGTTTAATTTAAGGGAAATAAGCCACCGTGGCTTATCAGTTCAACTAGGCGGCAGCAGCCCCCAACATTGGTCCTTCTAGCCGACATCTACACAGCGACCTTCTATAATCAATTGGGATCCGACAACACAAAACAGCAGCCACAGAGCTCAGCCAAATAGCAATATCAATCAACATCAGAGTAAAACCAAAACGTGAGTCATTTCCCGTATAACATATTTCCTTTCTCTCAATATTAACACGAAACGGAAAATACGATCGAAATGTCTAATGCAGAGCTTAATTTACTTATGGCCAAACGAGGGCAGTTAAAATCTCAAATAACGCGATTCAACAATTATTTATCAAAACTAGACGATACATATGTGGTGGTTCCCTATACCCTGGCACTGGGAACGCCACTGTGAGAGGTTCAGTGGGGATAGGACCCAACGAGAACCCGTCAACCTCCCTCGTGCGGCGGGAGAGAACAGCAGTCGAATGATGGAATGGCACTCGAGTAGTTTGGCATTTCGCGCTCTGTTACGTACTCGTATTTTATAAGTATACTGTGCGAACTGTTATGGTACCAGTACACGCTCGGCGAGGCGACCCGAGACCAGGCGAGTGCGAGAATGTACTTGGTGTTCTCGCCTCACCTAGCACCCTCTAGCCTACCCCTCGGAACGCACGGAATAGAAGCGGTCTCAAAGCACGAGTCAAAGGAAGCGAGAGCGGACGTGGGGGGCCTCGCGAGTGTGTACACGGTGTTCTCGGAAGACCATGCCATCCACAGTACACGCTCGTCTCTTGCCGCGTCGTGTATTTTCGTTTACCCAGTTGTTTATTCAACATGGACAGGAGTAACGATATAACTCTTCAATTTCTGGAACTTTATCAGGGGGAACCCTGTTTGTGGGATCCCTCTCACAGTGATCACAAAAGAAAAGAAAAATTAGTAGATGCTTGGCAACGATTAGCTGAAAGTACCGGAAAATCTGTTGCTGAATTGAAAAAAAAAAAAGATTCTTTAATGGCCACTTTCAGGGGGCATTTGAGGAAAAAGAAGGCGTCGATTAAAAGCGGTACGGGGCCGATGACGTATACAAGCCTATATGGTTCGCATTCAACTTTTTGGAAAGCTTTCTTGGCCAAATATATGATTGTCAACCAACCATGAATACACAGGATATGGTAAGTTCTTAAATAATTATTGCAAAGTTGCTCTATGTATTTTTTATTATTTAATTACATTTTAAATAATTCATTACTGTGCTGCTCATAAATATTTAATAAATTTAATTAACTACACGTTCCTCAAATCCATGAAATATTCGGTGAAATGTTCCCTAATTCTAGTCGCATTCATCGGTGGCCGGCGAGCAATATGCAGTATGGCACAGTTTTCAGATGTTTGTTGCCTCCAAGTCCCTTCAATTGAAACGCCATTGTCGTACCTATCAACGGTACCCGGCGGGTTATAAATATTTTGTGAACTTGAACTTTTTATAAGAAAATTGTGCAGAAGTCATTTTTAAAAGCCTCACTTTTTCTGGCATCAATTCTATGGCCTTTCTAAAAAATCGGAATCTGGCAGATAATATTCCAAATGTATTTTCAGATAATACGCGTGACCTTTACAATGTTTCATTGAAAACACGTTTCGGACTATTTAACCCATGATCACTATGATATGGTTTCATTATGTGCTCGCTTAGCGCAAAAGCACCATCTCCCAAGAAAACATACGGTAAAGCGACGTTTGATCCAGGCAAAGGGCAAGGTGGAGGAAAATTCAACTTGTTTTCACAAATATCCCTCCACAATACACAATTGCGAAAAACGCCGCCATCACTGATTCTGCCTTGGCTTCCAATGTCAGCAAAAATAAATCGATAGTTACTGTCTACTAAAGCTAAAAGAACAATACTAAAGGTTCTTTTGTAATTATAATATTCTGATCCGGTGTTATCGGGCCACTTCATTACAATATGTTTTCCGTCAATTGCTCCAATAGCATGCGGAAAGTTGTCCCTGAATCCTTTTTCAATTTCGATCTACTGCTCTGCAGTTGACGGCATCTGAAAAAACACAAAAAAGATTTTTTATCGCTTACCATTCTCTTTCAATTTTTTTAATTAATTTATTCTATTGGTATATTAATGAAAATATTGTCATTATTAATTATTTTATTTTTCAGGTTTCTATTGAAAATGAAAATGAAAACCTTCACCCCCCGGATCAACAATCTCAAAGCAATGATAATACCCAGCCCGTAAATGTAACACCCTCAACAAACACTGAGACGTCGAAAATTTCCTCCGGAGTTGCGCGAAGCAGAAAACCAAATGAAGGAAGCATTTACAGTGCTGAAAAATGTTGTGTCCAAAAACGACGATGAGAAAGAAGATGAATGCGACCTATACGGCAAAATTCTTGCGAAAAAATTAAGAAAATTACAGGAGAACTTCAACGAGAATTTCTTATGCATGATATTGATGGAATGGTCCTTAAGGTAATGCGGTCTCATCTTTCTGTTTCCACGCCATCCTACTTATCTACAGAACCGTCGAATTCGCCAGTTTCTTCATCGTTTTCCCGACCCACATCTGCCAATACTGATTATACCGCCTATACTTCACCACACATGTCAAACGAAAATACACAGGATCCAACGTACCAACAATGTAATACAGGAGTTTCTGATACTATCAACCAAGCATTACTCATGACATTTGGACATTCCAACACAACTTTGTGAACTGCATCTGACGTTATGTAAATTTATTAAAAATTGTAAAATGTATTACGATTTTGCTTAAATAGAAAAGTTCCTAGCATCCAATATGATTATTTAAGTGTTATCCATTTGGAACAATCTGAGATATTATTTCGCTGGAAACTTTAAATAAATAATGTAGACTCTTGAAATTGTCGCCTGTAGCTAAATATCTCAAAGTAATTGCAAGACGTATTTTAGGAGTTATTGCCTCTCTCATTGAAGTATCTCTTTTGGAAATCATCGGTGAGATTTGACTTAAAAGTTACTCAAAATCTGCCACAGACATTCGGGTAAAATTTTCAAATTCACCACCAGGTTCCTTCAGCAATTCGCCCAACTGAGTTTCCATGTGTTCCCTATACACATCAAAATCCAAATGAAACAAAAATTCAAATAAACTTCAATAATTTTACATACCTTGTTCTATTTCGATTGATTGTTTTCATCCACCACCTTCTTTTTTTCCATTGCTTTTCGATTTTTAAAGTCGAAATAACATGTACATATTTATAGTAACAATACGCAGCATATGCTGTAGTTGCACAAATTTCAACGTTGTTCATGTTCGGTAATGTCTCGGGCGAGTCTACACGAACGCAACAAGAGAGCCGACACAAGGTTTATTCGCGAGAGTATACACCACGGTGCACTCGGGTTTTGCGTCTCGGGGCGTCTCGCCTCGGAAGGTCTCGCGCTTGGGTCGTCTCGCGAGCGTGTACTGGTACCATTAAGGTCTAATCTCACATAGACGAGACGGGCACGGAACGAGTGTCGCACGAGACCCGCACGGCGTCCGTTTGTTTTTAAATACACTAATTGAAATGTGATCGGCTTCACTTCGACGTGACGAGCGCGACACGATCACGGGGCGTGTACGAGTTCCGTCGACGGCAACGGATCGACTAGTTTTGTTTAATTTTTCCCGCACCCGTCAGACGAGTTTTTGTTTTGTGTTGAGACTGCTATCGGAAGGTATTTCTATTTTGGATTGGTTTTTAAGCTGATGTGCGTGAAAAATGGATGTAGAGAAACTTATAGAAAATGTTAGACGTTATCCCTCCCTTTACGACCTCAGTGATGAGAAATACAAAAATACTGAGTTGAGAGAGGTGTTGGAATAAGATTTCAGAAGAGTTACAAGTAGCAGGTAGGTACAGGCGCAAAACTGATTGCACTTGTTTTTGTAAATTTTAGCAGTATGATCCTAAAGAAATACGTCAATAATGTCAAATTAACGTCTTGTTTTCATCGCCTACTGAACTCAAAGTTTTAAATCTGTGACATTGCTACGCCAACCGAATCATACGGACCTGCAAATAATGCCATTTTTCTCAAGAATGGCTTTCTGTGGACGATTTTCTCAAGAGACAATATTTTTTTTAACTAAAAAAATACCAAAATACCAGTGTAAAAGTTTTGACCGTTAAAAACGAGAGGTAATCGGAGAAAACTATCACCCAGTATATCGATCTGACTAAAGCTTTAAGAAATAATACGCCATAATAGTCCAAATAAATGTGCCAAATTTTAATGCGATCGGTAAAAGGGTTATGAAGTTACTAATTACTCGTAAATTAGTTTTACTTTTGACAACTTTGAAGGCTTGTAACTCAAAAACCAAAAAGTTTTCATTTATTTATCGTCGTGAATATGCAGTCAAACGTTGTCGGTGAAATTTGCGGACACCCTGAAGGGGGCAAACATAATCAAAGAATCGTATTTGACAAATCTCAAGCACCAGGTCTGAATTTTCTGCAGTATAAATTTATGGGCACTTATGAGTAGGGTAGTGATGATACAAAATTAATTCATCTAATATTAATTTTATGTAAGAAATTAAACAGTGCTTTAAGGGAGCTATTTTTTACGAAATATCTTTTTACAAAGCTCGCGCTGACATGTTTCAAGAACCTCAACTCATTTTCAAACAAAGGGGCCTAAGCTTTTCACTGAATTTTCTGTAAGTGCATAGTTTATAGCAACACTGAATTCTTATCACTGTTGAATGTTTTTTTTATAAATATTGATAAGTAAATGTTACATTTATTATTTATTTATTTATACTGCATACATACAGACAAAGGGACAGTCTGTAATTACATGTATACAGTTGAGAAATGTTAGCTAATATAAAAAAAACAGTTAAAAATAATGTATAAACAACCAGACACATGCAAAATACAATGTAAAAAGAGAACAAAGAAAGAAAACAAAAAAAATGTCAGTTAAAATGTACATAAAACACCCAATCGTATACGTGTCATAAGAGAGTAGCTTAGTCCGACTAATATTAAAAATGTCAATATCGTATGTTCTTAACAAATTATTCACCGTACACAGACACTGTTCTAGGGGTAAATTAATATTAAATATTTTAAAAAGTCTATATCTAGTTCGTATTCTCATATCGGGTACATTAATATTAATAGACGCCAACAAATCGGGAACAAAAATCTAACTATGTAAAATATTATAAGCGAACAAAATCTGAGCCTCTTCTCTTATCCAAAGAGGTCACACCAAACTCTGCTCGTTGATGTTCATATGATACCATGAACGGGTACACTCCATACTCTTTAACATATATAGACCTCAAAAGCTTCTTCTGTATTTTCTCAAAACCGAGCTTCCTGTAACATTCAGCTGTTAAACATATAATATGCTCATTAAATGTAAAATTTTTGCTAAAAATTACAGCTAAGTTCCTGATTATATTCAGAGGCTCTATCTCAATACCATTCACCAGGCAGCATGTCATCGGCTTGGAAATGTAATGAATGTATAGTTTTATTTGTGTCCCAGTTGAAAAAAAAAACACTATTTATGTCAATTCTTTCTCTTCCCTATGTCATTTGATGTACAGGGTGTTAAAAAAAGAGTGTAAAATATTTCAGGAGGTAATAGTATGAACCAAAATAAGCAGAAAAGTCTTAATAAACATGGGTCCGCAAAGTAACAGTTGCATAGATATGGGCTACTATTCGTTTTTCAAACATTTTATTTTATTAGGACTAAACCGACAAAAGAAGCTTTTAACAAACAAAAAACAAAGTTACAGAGGTGCCCTTCGTCCATTTCCAAGCAGGCACGAAATCTTCGTCTCAACGATATTCGAACTCTTTAGGCTATTTACAGGAGTACCATACACTAATGTCTTCAAATATCCCCAAACAAAGAAATCTAGAGGGTTCAGATCAGGCGATCTTGGAGGCCATAAAACAGGACCGGTCCTTCCTACCCATCTATGGGAAAAGTTTGGTGTAAATGCTCTCTAACGGCCATGGAAAAATGAGCTGGAGCACCATCATGCTGGAACCACATTTGTTGCCTCTGATTCAAAGGAATGTCTTCCAAAAACTCATACAGTGCGTTCTGCAGAAAGTTGAGGTAAGCAGCGCCTGTTAATCGGTTTGGTAAAACAACAGGACCTAGAAACCTGTCACCTACAATACCCATCCAAATGTTTAATGAAAAACGTGCCTGATGTCCAGATTATATTAGAGCTTGAGGATTTTCGTCGGCCCAAATATGCGTATTGTGAAAATTAAAACTCCATTTCTTGTGAACCCGGCCTCATCAGTAAAAAGAATGTTTGCAAGAAAACGAGGGTAGTCAGCATCCTGACGTAGAAATCAGCGGCAAAAAAACAAACGTGCTTGATGATCATTTATTGAATTTAAGGCCTGTACTCGTTGCACATGGTATAGATAAAGCAGTTGCTCGTGAAGGATTATCCAAACAAGAGGACCACTAATTCCTTATTTGGCATGTATGATGTATGATGCTTTGAACAGTTGATTGGCACAATCTAAAGGAGAATGAAATTGTTTTAAAGGAATCACCAGTAGCGAGAAATCTAAAAAAAAACAAGCAATCAGTGGGACTGCCGGCAGAAGTGAAAACATTTCATATTTCAAAAAGTTTGGGCCACAAAAAAAATTCAAAGAAAATTAAAAAATAAATTTCAAGTTTCTCGTTTGCAATTGCAAATTGCAAACCATACGAACACGAAGGGATTAAATAAAAAGTTTTAAACATAAACTTTCCCCCTCCGATAAGTCATAACTTCTATTTTCTTCTTTCCAGATGGACCGGCAGCATGCAAAAAAAGTGGATCCACGTACGTGATCGATTTCGGAAAGTTTTAAAAAAGAGGAAAACTACAACGGGTATGGCTGCCAGCACCGTGAGAAAATACAAATATGAGGATCTGTTGCAATTCATCTTGCCTCACATGACGGAGCATGCGACCCTGTCCAATATATTCTTGTCGCAAGAAGAAATCGAAGATGATGACGATAATCGGGAAGAAACTGACGAGGACAATGACGCATCTAATAAAAATGGAGAAGAAAATAATGAACCGGATACTGAAATGACATGTGATGAAGGCACATCTGCTCGTACTGGGAAAATACCTAAAAGACATTTATTCATGACACCTGCGCAGAACAAGAAGAAGCAGCAGCTTGATATGAGCAGCCAGAACGATAATAGTCCATCAGCTCAGCTTATGTCCTACATATTAGAAGAAAAGAGAAATGAGAAACAGCAAGAATTTTCTTCTCAACCGCGTCACCACCAGGTTCACCCAGTTGATGCATTCTTGAGTGGCATATCCCACACTTTAAAAACTCTAAACCCTTTGCAACTAAACGAAGCTAAAACAAAAATTTTTGCAATTGTCCAGGAAATAGAAAAGTCACAATTACTCGAAAGCCAATCAAGAGCTATGCTACATCATCAAATTCCACCACTTCCAATATGTCAAGCATCATTTTCGGGTTCCACATATCCTCCAAAAATACTGGAAAGCCATCCAAGATTCCCGACACGTCCTGAAACCCAAGCTCTACCAATAATATATCAAGCATCACCTGCAAGTTCCACATATTCTTCTAGTCCTGCCTATTCTTCCACACCGCTGCCATCCCCTAATTACAATAACTTTTTTCCGCCGTCTACTTCTGCAACCGCACAGAACCCCACGGATACAATAATACCTCCGCCAGCAGAACAAAACAGCCAACCGTGGTGTTAAATAATATTTTTATATTTTTGATAATAAATATGTGAAACAATGCTCTAAGATGTTTAATTTCCAACACTTAAGAAATATAAGTAAGTATGTAGCTCACCTCAAGCATACTGCTAATCGCTGCTTAGATTCAATTGCAGGTCTCCAAAATGTGTCATTTTTGTTAAGATAGATTTCAACTCGTGCTAGTAGATCGTGGAATGTTGCCTGGGTCATTCTGAAGTATTCGTAAAATTTTCTTTCATCGTCCATTAAATGTGGATATAATGTAATAAATTCTCCTTCTACATGTTTACTATTCCAAGCATTATGAACCCATATTTTCTTTTTCAATTTTTTTGATCTGGTTTTTTCCTCCCCTTCTAGCGCTATTGCACTATAGCTAAATCACTATTTGAAAACTTTGAAAACATTTTTAACACTTCACGTACACCTACCGCGAAAGTCGCATGTCGTGTGCACACTGACGCACAAATCTCGTAATAGTGTGATTATGATGAAACGGGACGGACAACGTGCGAGTCCCGTTACGGAAATCGTCCCGTGCTTGTCCCGTGCCCGTCTCGTCTATGTGAGGGCAGGCCCAGATATATTGTAACAAGTAGAAATTGAAATACGATAAATAATGACATGTTAGATAGATGGTGACTGTTTAGTACACGCTTCTTTGGGGTTGTAAATTCCAAAGTCTTAAAAGTGAATTTTAATGGCTGTGTACCAAACTCGGCAAACGACAAGAAATAGCCTTTTGAAACAAAGATGGATTTAATCTATCTATTCCTAATTAACAAATTACGCTAACTAATGATACACGATTATTATATTAAGTAATTTGGCGGCTGCTGTTGTCCTCGGCGGGAGCTACAGGAATAATAGGTGAAGTTTGTTTTAGAAGAATAGATGGGATTACTTACAGTACATATCCGTTGAAGGGTAGTAGTAGGGCTTGTTGGCGGCTGGAGTTTGACACCCGTACAGTTGGGGTTGGTGTTGGCAGAAATTCTAGGTTCCCTAACAATGGAGGTTCTCAATGTGGGAGCGTCGACGTGCACGTATGCTCATAGACTGTTTTTGAGGAACTACCCTTAAGCTCGACCGACGCAGCTTGTCGGCGTACTGTGTTGGTAAGAGGGGAACGGGGTGCGGACGGTTGGTTTGGGTTCGGATTGGAATGCGGACAGGGTGAGTTTTTGGTTGCATACGGGTGAGGACTTAACAGTGACAAGATAGTA
This sequence comes from Anoplophora glabripennis, assembly GCF_000390285.2. NCBI lineage: Eukaryota > Metazoa > Arthropoda > Insecta > Coleoptera > Cerambycidae > Anoplophora > Anoplophora glabripennis. Next base: position 114,106 of record NW_019417148.1, read on the forward strand.
ATGATTTAGTTGACAGCGGGATGAAATTTGACAATGTAATATAATAATAAAAGTAGAATGAAATCTCTGTATAAAGGAATCAAAAGTGTCTATAAAAGAAAGCAATGTAGTTAAAAAGGGATAGATAAACTATGCCGATTCAAACTCAATTTGCATAATTTTGGGTTGAAAATGGATGTCCCGGTAGACGGGCTCTGGAGGGGTCTCCTTGATTTTGAAGTTGACGTCCAAAAAGATATTCGTGGTTTAAAATAGTCGAAAATAAGGCCATCAATAGCCCACAGTTCATTCTGGCTCAATTTGCATAATTTTGGGTAGGAAATGACTGTCCCGGCAGACGCGCGCCAGGGGGGTCTTCTTGATGTTGAAGATGATGTCTAAAAGGGTATTTGTGGTTTAAAATAGCCGAAAATAGGACCACCGGTAAGTGATTCATATTATTTGGGCTACCCTGTAGCCTGCAAATGCATGCAAATAACTGCAATAAACGAGATCGGCCGTCTAAACTCGCCGAGGTCGACGGTAAGCCATTCACTTCGCTGTGGCCTCACATTCTCATTTAATTACGTGCAACATATTATATTTTTCTAAAGATGTCCATTACTGTTTCTNAAAAAGGGAATTAAAAGGTATTAAATTTGGTAAAGTAAAATTGTATAAATTAATAAAGGTATATGATTGGTTGATATTGAATACGATATATCCAAAATTATTGTAAGTAGATATAAGAGTGCGGTGAAAGGAAAAAGAAAAAAGTGGTTATCTAGGAGACGAAAGAAAATAGTGAGAAGAGAATTAAGAAAGGAAAAGTCAAATTGGAAGATATTAAAATTGAAGCCATTAAAATAAGTTGAAAATCAAAAGAATTGAAAAAAATTACTGAAGATTAAAAAAAGGAATCCCATAAAATAACAAGAAAAGAGCTAGTATTGAAGAGAGGAAGAGTGGCAGAGTAAAGCACAACAAAGCAGTCAGCACAGCGACAGTGTGGGACAGTTAAAAACAAATAAGAAAGAAGCAACTAGGAAGAGTCAAGAAATATGAAATAATTTATTCGGCATAAAGGAAAGTTGGTTTAAATCGAAACTGACAGATAAACCAACAAAATTACAATACTGTCAGGTAATTAAAAAATTATTTTCATTGTCGTAGCCAAATAGAAAAGGAAAGGCCAGGAGAGAGGCGCAGACAGTAGCAATCTAAGGAGGAGAGTAGCAATAGACGGAAGAAAAGACAAATTGGAGGAGAGTTCAAAAACGGAAAGGAAGGATAGGATACGGAAGGAGAAGACAGAAAGGACATCACGAGTAAGAAAACATAGACAAATAGACAACAAAGTGTAGGATAGGTAATCATAACCAAAAATTGTATAGAATAAGGAATTAGAATTTAGTTATCTTAGGGTAGATAGGGATCTAGGAAAGATTGTTATAAATTGTTAACTGTTGGGATAATACACAAAGTTCAAACTCAATTAAGCATTCCTATTTTTTTTTTAAAAAAGAAACAAATTTAAATACCTAATATTTTTTTTTAATAAATTTCAATAGCNACTGAATAAACAAAATCAAGCAAACACGAGTTTTTTTGTAAGTGAAATAAGCCACCGCGGCTTGTCAATTCTACTAGGCGGCAACAGCCCCCAACATTGGTCCTTCTAGCCGACATCTACACAGCGATCTTCCATAATCAATTGGGATCCGACAACACAAAACAGCAGCCACAGAACTCAGCCAAATACCAATATCAATCAACATCAGAAGACATCAGAGTAAAACCAAAACGTGAGTCAGTTCCCATATAACATATTTCCTTTCTCTCAATATTGACACGAAACGGAAAATACAATCGAAATGTCTAATGCAGATCTTAATTTACTTATAGCCAAGCGAGGGCAGTTAAAATCTCAAATAACGCGATTCAACAATTATTTATCAAAACTAGACGATACATATGATGTTGTAGAGTTAGATATGCGATTATCAAATATCACGAAAGTTTTACCTCGTTTTGAGGAATTACAATGCCAAATCGAACTTTTAACTAAAAGCGAATCTGCTGAAAACGAAATGGGACGATTTGAACATTCTTTCTATACCGTTACAGCCCAGGCAAAGCACATTTTAGCAAAATAGCAAAGCAACTCTAAAAATAACACTGTACAGGGCGAAGTAAAACTTCCGAACATAAGCCTTCCAGATTTTCATGGATTTTACAACCAGTGGATGAACATTTTTGATACATTCCACCCTCTCTGATACATAACAATGCGCAATTGTCGAATGTTCAAAAATTTTACTACTTGCAATCTTGCTTGAAAGGAGAAGCGGCTCAACTTTTACAGTCAATTGAAATTGCTAATAATAATTATGAAATAGCCTGGAATTTATTACAGGAAAGATACGAAAACAAAAAATTAATCGTACATACTCATGTAAAAACAATTATACCCCATAAAAAACGAATCACATGTAGTCCTCCGAAAATTATTGGATACCTTTAATAAAAACGTGAAAGCCTTAACTGCTTTAGGCCAACCGACAGATACATAGGATACCTTATTAATACATGTATTGTCTTCAAAATTAGACGCGACCACAAAACGAGAGTGGGAACAATCCGTTGATAATACCGACTTTCCAAAAATATCTGGCCTGACTAACTTCCTATCGAAGCGATGTAACTTGCTAGAAACTATTGAAAACAAAAACAAAATTCAAAATGTTAATCCGAGTCGCAGGTGTTACTCAATATCATTCATGTGCATTTTGCAAAGAGCGCCACTCTAATCATTTCTGTGAAAAATTTGTCCGTACAAGATCGATACGCGGAGGTAAAGAAGCAAAATCTTTGTTCGAATTGCCGCAGATCAAATAATCTAAAACAGCAATGCAAAGCAGTAAACTGCCGATTCTGCTTCAAAAAGCACCACTCCCTCCTACGCGATAATAATAATACCCAGACTAGTAGCGATAATCCTCAAAATGCCAATGAACAAGATTCGGCTGTTACAGTTGTGAGCTCTCATTGTTCAAATAGACCAGGGTCGATAATTTTTGAAACCAAAAAAAATTATAGTAGGATGAAACCCATTGGAAAAGAAAGATAATATAAAACAGAAATGAAAGGAAATAGTTATTTACGTTACAAGGCCGGGAAATGGTATATTAAAGTACAAGTCTAGATGTTTACGGACGAGGCGACGAAGAAGCCGAGTCAGGAATTTCTAGACGAGTACTTTAATGACATTTCACGGCCGTGTATCGTACAACGTTTTATTTCATACTGTGTTGTATTAAAAATGAAATTTTAATGTTTTATTTTACATAACCTGCCTGTATGTAGGTGTTAGCGTGGTTTCGATTCTTGTTTTATCGCATAGCTTTTGATTTAGCTTAGTGATGTAAAAACAAAAATAACAAATTTGACAGTTTGTCATCCCGTGCGTATTTTGTGATAATTTTCGTAAAAAATGGAAGAAATCGAGCTAAAATGTGCTGAAGCAACCAGTAAATTGGTGCCTACGAAGTCTTCTGCTCGTTATGAGAAGGAATACCAGCTCTTCAACGTGTGGAGAAAAACCTATAAGGTGGAAAACGGCCTGAATGAGAATATCCTTTTGGCGTACTTCTTGGATATCTCCAAAAAGATGAATCCTGCGACAATGTGGGCAAAATATTCGATGCTCAAGTCTATGCTGATGGTAAAAGAAGGAGGTGATATTTCAAAATATCCAAAACTGGTGGCTTTCTTAAAAAGGCAAGCAGTTGGTCATCAGGCAAACAAATCAAAAGTTCTAACAAGAGAAGAAGTTAATAGATTCATGAAGGAAGCCCCATCAGAAGAGTATCTTTTGATGAAGGTAAACAAGTTTAACCTTTTCATTAGTTTTGAATTAAACAATGTGCATCTTAAATGATATATGTACTCAATGTCAATTAATTACAAAAAATACATTTCTCGGTTTCGTTAGTCGAAATTTCATCAATTTGACAATCAGTTTTAAACCATTTTCTCTATT
>NW_019417148.1:118246-129633 GCF_000390285.2 Anoplophora glabripennis
CATTTAACTTTTTTCCATAAGACTTGTAGTTTTTCCGGAAATCAAGATAAACAGTTTTTTACCCTTAAAAACTCACCCCCTTCCCCTTCCCGACCTCAGATCGCCCGTAAATTATTTTTCTTTTCATTTCTGTTATATTCTCTTCCTTTTCCAATGGGTTTCATCCTACTATAATTTTTTTTCACTTTTTACCATTTTTGAAGGCTTAAGCACTGGTCTAAAAACAAAAGGCCGGCACTACACAGGTCTTATTATCGACAGCTAACATAGGAATTTATTACCAGTCAGGACATGTGCAATGTCCTATGCAATGTGCTATGTTAGCAGAGGTTCGCAGGCAAATTTTATTACCACCGCCCTAGCAAAAAAATTAAACCTAAAAACTCGACATGTAGACATACCCGTCATTGGGATAAATAACAGTAATATTTCAAATAAAATTGAAGCTAGAATTTGTTCGCGTGACAATAAATACACAACTACAGATACATTTTTTATTGTAAATAATATCACACAAAACATGCCGCAAATTTCTTTTGACATATGGAACATGAATATACCGAGCGATATCATTTTAGAGGACGAGCATTTCAATGAATCGGGTCCTATTGACATACTTTTAGGAGCAGGTGTGTTTTTCGACATTCTGTGTGTGGATCAAATAAAAATGAGCAAAATCGGTCCAATTCTGCAGAAAACAAGACTTGATTGGGTAATAACGGGCAACATATCTCTGCCAGTCTATACAGAGAAAATTAAATGGAATTTAATGGTTTCCAATGAAATGTTACATAATCAAGTAGAAGATTTCTTCAGGATCGAAGAAATTAGCGAAAACAAACAATACTCGCAAGAGGAAATCGAATGTGAGTCGCATTTTACAAAAACCCATAGTCGCGATATACAGGGTAGGTTCGAGGTGAGTTTACCGATGAAGGAAAATATAAAACAACTTGGCCAATCCAAATAAACAGCATTAAATCGATTTCTATCTTTGGAAAGAAAATTGCTATTAAATCGGGATTTAAAACAAAAATATCAGAATTTTATGCATGAATACGAAACCCTAGGCCATATGAAGTGTATCAACGAATGCGCAGATGACAGTGACAAAACTCGACCTTATTTATTATTTACCTCATCATGGCGTGATAAAGGAAAGCAGCACGACTACCAAACTCAGGGTAGTATTTGATGCTTCCGTGACACGGGATTGTCACTAAACGACTGTCTTAAGGTTGGACCTACTATTCAGCGCGATTTATTTTCGATTATCATCTCATTTAGAAAACACTATCTTGTTTTTACCGCGGACATAGAGAAAATGTACCGGCAGGTAAATGTCGCAGACGCAAGAAACGGATTTACAACGGATTATCTGGCGGGCGGAACCACACGACCAATTAAAATGTTACAAACTGAAAACAGTTACGTGCGGCACTACTCCGGCGGCGTTTTTAGCAATACGCTGTCTACAGCAAGCGGCCATTGATAACGAGACACAGTATCCTCAAGCTAGCAATGTAATCAAATATGATTTTTATGTCGATGACTTGATCAGCGGTACGCATTCCGTAGAAAGTGCCCTAAAACTTAAAACTCAAATAACAAATATTTTAAACAAAGTAGGTTTTCCTTTGAGAAAATGGCGTTCGAACAGTAAAGCTTTTATTAAAAATTCGGATTCAGCCGACATACCTTTATTTGATATTTCGAATAATAAAAACGTTAAAACTTTAGGACTAAGCTGGGACTCAGACAAGGATAGTTTCAATTACAATGTAAATCTAGACACATCCAATGCGGTGACAAAGCGTCATATCTTATCAACCATTGCAAAGATCTTCGATCCGTTAGGTCTTATTGATCCGACAACAGTCAGGGCTAAACTCATATTGCAAAGACTGTGGCACGCACAAGTAGAATGGGATGAATCGATTCCGGTCGACCTATATACGACGTGGACCAAATTTATCGAACAATTAACACATTCGAATACAATCGAAGTTCCACGACAGGTAACTATATCAAATTATGTAAGCATTCAATTACACGGTTTTAGTGACGCGTCTGAAGTAGCGTACGGGGCATGCGTGTATGTTCGCACATCGGATTCCGACGGTCATCACAACCGTAAGTTATTATGCGCAAAATGAAAAATTGCACCCATAAAAACAGTAACTCTACCGAGACTAGAGCTTTGTGGCGCACTATTGCTGGCACATCTTGTCGATAAGGTGCAGATCGCGTTAGGTTTAAAAATTGACGAGAAATATTTCTGGACAGATTCCACAATTGTACTGGCATGGATATCAGCGGAGCCTAACACATTGAAGACGTTCGTAGCAAACCGAGTAAAGGAGATACAAGACCTTACGCAAGCCAGCCAGTGGCATCACATAATGTCAGAACAAAATCCTGCGGATATCATTTCGCGCGGCGCAAGCCCTCAGTTTCTACAAAATTCTGATTTATGGTGGTCCGGTCCGGAATTCCTTGCAAAGGATATTCAGTGTTGGCCTGAGCCTTCTAACGTAAATAGTGTTAATATTCTGGAAAAGAAAAGGAAAGTGCAGCTATCTTTCACGTTAAGTTTTGATCAAACCATTTTCGATAGAATTTCTTCGTTTAATAAAATACAAAGAATAGTTGCATATATGCTTCGTTTTGCGTTTAACTATAAAGCAGGTAACCAAGAAAGACTTTGCCGTGATTTAACTAACGCCGAGTTGGAAAAATCTTTAATCGTGTTGCTCAGAATATGTCAATCTGCGACATTTAATGACGAAATTAATCGCTTGAGGTGCGGTAAACATGTCAAACGATCTAGTAACTAATTAACTTTAAATTCCTTCATTGATCACGACGGCCTAATAAGAGTTGGTGGGCGTATAAGCAAGGCTAATATCAGTTATGATAAAAAACACCCAGTGTTATTGTTCTCAAACCACGTGTTTACTAAGATGATCATAGAGGCCGAACACAAGCGACTTTTGCATGCAGGTCCACAGGCAGTGTTATCATCTCTCAGACAACGGTTTTGTCCTATAAATGGTAAAAATACCACAAAGGGCGTTTTGCGGAAGTGCATTACTTGTTTCAAGGTTAAACCCTCTTTTTCCACACCAATGATGGAAGATCTTCCCCAATCCAGATTGTTACCTGAGCGTCCATTTTCTACAGTGGGTGTAGACTTCGCTCGCGGGTCCCATTCTAATAAGGGATGGCAAATTGCGTAACAGAAAACTAGTCAAATCATATATCTGTATATTTGTTTGTTTAGTTACATAGGCGGTGCACATTGAATTAGTGGGTGACTTAAGTAAAGATGGTTTTCTAAATGCATTAAAAAGGTTTGTCTCCAGAAGGGGCTTATGTAAAAATATTCACTGTGATAATGCTACTAATTTCATAGGAGCTAGCGGCGAGTTAGAAAGAGTTTTCAAATTCATCAGTGAATCGGTACAATCTCAAAATTTCCAAGAGTAGGTATTTAAATTCTCAAAAAATCGAGTGGCATATGATTCCTCCCCGCTCACCTCATTTTGGAGGTATTTGGGAAGCGGCCGTTAAATCCGCGAAATATACAGCCCCACAAAAAAAGTATCGGATCTGGTATTCAGACCCATGTATTTCTATGTATTTTTTTCCGCTGAATCCGAACCTGCCTTCAGATTTGGCCCAACGGGTCTGAGTTTTCGGGAAAATTCAAAAAACAGGTCAAAATTCACAAAAAACGTCATTTACGATCGACGAAAGTTATAAAGTCAAATTATTCTACCAGCTCACTAGACGTACGATTTTTCACTCGTTTAATTCCAATTTATCATCATAGTCAGACAAACTGGTCCAATTTCATTCAAAAACAGAAAATAGATCAAAATGCTTAAAAATAATTTCATGGCATAATTCGTGTTGCAGAGTTCTGGTTCCATCTTTTTGTCCACTCACCCTGATACGGGTTCATAGTGTGGCCAACTAAAACAACAGAACATCGGTCCACAGTAGGTCTATTATATGTTATAAATGAACGTGCAGAAAAACACCCCTCGAAATGAATGTTGATAATGCTGCGGTTAACCTCACAGTCAGCCATACCTTGTGTTTATTTCAAATTTAACCTTGACTCTTCTTCTTCTAAGAAGCCAGCCTTCAGCTGAGAAACCACTGTCTAACAAAAGTCTGGCAGAAATGTAACGGATGTTCCATGTTTTTTTTTTCGGGGAGATATAAAAAAAAACTTCTGGTTTTCTTTTCCTGTGAGACTCTGGTCTTGAAAGATAGACTGAACGCATTTTGCGCAATTTTCTTGGGGAAAAATCCGCAGTGTTGGGTAATCCCACGTTATTTTGCCTTGGAAGGGCTTCCCAGAATTCTGGATCTGTTTACCCAAATTTCTCCTGGAAGGCCATCCACCACCATAAGGCATGCTCTGACACCAAAACCTACAATTTATACAGCATGTTAACATCCCTTTTGGGCTCTCTGTATTGCATGGAACATTCATTTTTAGGGCCTTTTTTATGGTAAAAACATCCACCTATTGCATGTGTTTACGACTCCACACCCATCGCTTACCTGCTTGTGGCTTACTGCTTGGAACCTATCGCTTGTGGCTTGCTGCTCGAGCCTTGTAACCTACCCTGCTTCGCCATCTATCTACGGCTTGCCCCCGAGATTACTCGGGCCCCGGTTGACTTCAACCGTTCGAAACCACCCAGCCCTCCGTCTGATCCCCCCATCATCGCCTGTCACAGCTCAGGGGGAATACATCTCTATACCTCCGCCATCATCGCCGGGGAAGGCTCCGGAGGCATCGACTTCCAGCACGTTACTTAGATTAAGGGATTGTGTCCTACTTGGGGACTGTGTAATTGATACCGACTTGTTTGTAGAGGCCGTAACTCCCTGTAACCAGTTAGGCTATTAGGCACAGACACCTTTAGGTGCTATACGATAATTACAGAACGTAGTGTTACAGATACTTACTGGCTGATCCCTAGGAATTTTATTAGTTAAGTATTAAAGTATACGTATACTTCGCCCTTCAGGCATTTCACTGCCCATTCGGCATTCTAGCAATTCATATTTCAACCATCTTCGCAGATTTAGAGTAAGTTGTACAACTTTGTAATCATTTATGTAATATAGTCGTAACCTCACTTTGGGGTTACTTCGTTATTTATCAACTGTCAGGCCATAGGCCCATTTTCGCGGTCGTCCGACCAACAACCAATATTTGGCANTTTTCGAAAAGAAAAATTAAATATGGCTCCAATGCCACAAATAGTAAAATTAGATGGAGCGAATGAACTCACAGTTTGTTCTCGTAAGATTCAAGAACTAGATTCTGCTATTGCAGACTTTGATTTGAATAACCGGGATAATGAATTTCAAAGAATTTATTCGCGGCTTCTACATCTTTCTCTAAGGTTAAATCGAATTTCTCTTGATGATGAGAATCAATTAAGTCAAAAGGCTATTTTGGTATCTAAATGCGCTCAATTAATAGGAAATGTTACCTTAGCGTTTGAAGGGTTGTCTACAATTCAGGCAAGGAATCAAACTGTAGAGACCCATAGTCCTGAGAAGTCAGTGCGCTCAATTCTGGATGAAGACATTCCCCTTATACCAGGACAACAACCACTACATCAGGGAACAGCGACAGTGTCCTACAATTTGGTAGATGTCCCGCCTATGACAACTGAACCAGCTACCACCCGAGAACAGTTGCTATCGAAAGAACTCTCTTTCGGCCATAATTATCCTCGGACTGTACCGTCTGCTACTCAAGTTCAGGAGCCTAATACGGTAGAGATGCCTCCTAGGATTCCTAGAAGTAGTACAGGTCAGCAATTTTGCTTTCCCGAAGTTATTTCTCGTCCGCCTATGGGATCAGAAGAACCTGCTCAGATTCCACAGAAGAGTTCGGTTGAACGTTCTGGGAACAATCTGGCTTCTCGCTTTGATGAAATACAGTTTTCGCCTCTACTCTCTAAATATCCTGCTACTTATGAAGTTAGACCAAGAGCTCCAGAAATTGGGCGTTGGAATGTTCGGTTTAATGGGAAAACTAGTGTAAATGACTTTCTACAAAGAATTGAGAAGTTACGACTTTCCAGAGGTGTCACTAAGGATCAATTGTTGAGGTCAGCTCCAGAACTATTTACGCAGGATGCACTGTTATGGTATCGTACGGGTTCCTTCGTGTCCTGGGATGATTTAGCTTCTCAATTAAAGGCAGCATTTCAGCCTTATGACTATGAATATATGCTGTGGGAAGAAATTAGAAGAAGAACGCAGGGCACGCAGGAAAAAGTGGTGACTTTTGTGGCAGTAATGGAAAATCTTTTCAGGAAATTATCACAGCTTCCTTCTGAAGCAACCAGACTTAATTTAATCAAGCGCAACTTACTGCCCCATATTCAAATGCAACTGGCAACTATCTCTGTGACGGCCATAGCTGAATTGGTTCATTTCAGTAGAGCTATAGAGGAAACTGAAATGAGAGTTCAGAGGTTTGTACCTCCACCAACTAATTTCAGGAACCTGTTGGAACCTGAATTAGCTTATCGGAGAGTTACGAATCATGTAGCGGCTTCTTCCAACTTCAGAAGAGATACTCCTAGGGTCCAGGTTACGGAACAAGTTACGCCTCAAGGGGTGGAACCAACAGTACCCTCGGGAGCTGAGGTTCAAACTGCATCTCAGAGTGCTTTGGCAAGTACTCCTTCCTGTTGGAATTGTGGACTTACTGGTCACAGATTAAGAGCTTGTGATAAGCCCAGGAGGAAGTTTTGCTTCCGATGTGGTCGGGACAATGTGACTTCCACTACATGTCCGAATTGTCCAAAAAACGGCTCGAGAGGTCGTCATTAGGCCGCACGGTCGACCTTGACTCTGCTTTTGCGGCAGATCCTAAATCGAAAATCGTTTTGGATTATGTCTTGGCTCATGCCAAAGATGACACCCGATCGTATCTCAATGTTGAGGTGTATGGTTCTAACATTTTGGCACTATTAGATTCTGGTGCAACCAGAACCATTCTTGGAGGTCCTGGCTGGAACTGTCTGGAGAGAACTTGTACTCTGAATACTGCCGATTCCCAGGAATGTACCGTCGTCAATGGAGATGTTTGTAACGTGATTGGTACCTTATCTTTACCGATTACTCTATGTGAACGGACTAAAGTCATTGATGTATTGGTGGTCCCTTCCATCGCACACAAACTCATTTTGGGAATGGATTTCTGGCGAGTCATGCAAATTATTCCAGACATATTTTCAGGCAGTTGGTTTTTTCGAGACGTTGCTGAAGTTAATGCGATACAACCTGAGGCCATTTATACTATCGATGCGTTAGCAAATGATCAACGAGAGAGACTTGAGAAATTGATCGACAACACATTCCAAGCCATGGGGAATAAACTCGGACGTACTACTATGGTTGAGCACGTCATTCAGACCAATTCAGCACCTATCAAACAGAGGCACTATCTAATTTCTCCCGCGCTGCAAAAACAAGTTATTGAAGAACTGGAGAAGATGCTTGCTGATGGGGTCGTGGAACCAACGAACTCACCGTGGGCTTCACCCATACTTCTTATAAAGAAGGATGATGGAAATTATCGTTTTGTGGTGGATTTTCGACAGCTCAACAAGGTAACAACACGGGATGCGTACCCTTTACCGTTCGTAAACACCACCTTAGACAAGCTTCGGGATGCTCATTACCTAACGACTCTGGATATTAAGTCAGCGTACTGGCAAATACCTCTATCGGAAGCCTCTAAACCATTAACCGCCTTTGTTATTCCCAACAGAGGGCTCTATCAATTCCGACGTATGCCAATGGGTTTACAGGGGCCCCTGCCACGTGGCAAAGATTCATTGACCGTGTCCTAGGTGTAGACTTAGAGAAATATGTTTTTGTCTACCTAGATGACGTGATTGTCTGTACGGACACTTTTGAACGCCATCTAGAAGTTTTAAAGGAAGTCCTAACTCGTCTCACGACAGCTGGTCTCACTCTCAACCGGGACAAATGCCACTAATTTCGTCCACGTAATTCGTCCCTAATTTTTCTTCTTTAACGGCACCACTCTGCTATCTTCTGAGGAAAAATTCTACTTTCATCTGGGACGACACTTGTGAAAATGCTTTTCGGACTCTGAAAGATCACTTGGTATCTGCACCTGTTCTCTCTTGCCCCAATTTCGAGTTGCCTTTTGTAATTTAGACTGACGCTTCAGATTTTGGTTTGGGGGCTGTTTTGACCCAGGTCGTTGATGGCCAAGAAAGAAAGATTAGTTATCTGAGCAGATCATTGACGAAAAATGAAAGGAAATTTTCAGTCACAGAAAAGGAGTGCCTGGCGGTATTATTCGCTATCGAAAAGTGGAGACCGTATGTGGAGGGTACCCACTTTACTGTGGTAACGGACCACTACAGTCTGAAATGGCTGAACAACATTAAGGATCCTGTAGGACGGATCGCACGGTGGGCTGTCCGTCTGCAGCAGTATGATTTCGACATTATCCATCGGAAGGGCAAAGATCATATTGTGCCGGACATGCTTTTCCGAACCGTTCCCTACCTAGATCTAATCCAGCCTGATATAGTTGTCGTTGCTGTTTCATCTGGGGACAAGTGGTATGATCATATGTGCCACCAGGTGCAACAGAGTCCGCAGAGATATCCGCTCTGGAGGCTGGAGGGATCCCAACTCTATAAGAAGACGAACCTTATGTATCCTGGTCTTGCAGAAGATTCTGATGCCTGGTTACGGGTGGTTCCAAAGAACCAGCGGTCAGATATAATTCGAGAAAACCATGATCCTCCAACTTGTGGGCATCTTGGAGTGTTCAAGACGGTCTCTCGTATATCCGCTAAGTATTACTGGCCAAAACTCCGGCAAGACTGTGCTCGCTATATTAGACGCTGTACTGTGTGGATGAGTACCAAACCTGAGCAAAAGGCTCCGGCAGGGTTGATGCTGAGTCCAGCACCCACTATTACTCGCCCATGGAAGGTTCTCAGTATGGACATTGTTGGTCCGCTACCTCGATCTGCCTCTGGATACTCTTACATATTGTCTGTTGTTGATATATTCAGCAGATTCGTATTGCTATTTCCGCTCCGTGCCGTTACTGCGACTGTGGTGGTAAAGATTTTCGAGGAGAACGTCATTTTGATGTTTGGGGCACCGAAAAAGGTGATAACGGACAATGGGGTCCAGTTTAGGAGTAAGCAGTTTGTGGCTCTGCTCCAGAAATATGACATTTCCCCTGGCCGGATCGCTAACTACCACGCTCAGGCCAATCCCGTAGAACGCGTACATCGCGTTATCAAGACCATTTTAACGTCCTATGTCTCAGATAACCATCGCTCATGAGACAAATACCTCGCTCATGTTGGTTGTGCCATCAGATCTTCGCGCCATGAAACCACCAAACTCACACCTAACTTCATCATGTTTGGCCGAGAAATTCAGCTGTCAGGAGCTGAAGACCATCCCTTAGCTGAAGAGTTAGATACTCAAGAGTATGACGTACTTCTTCGGTCTGAAGCTCTCCGGGACGTTTTTAAAGACGTGTCTAAAAAGCTTAAAGAAGCTTACGAACGAAGCCGGAAACATTATAACTTGCGCAGGCGCGATGAAAGGCTCCACTTGCATCAACGCGTGTAGAAACGCAATTATATTTTATCGGATGCCAGTAAAGGTGTAACGTCCAAATTGTCACCTAAATTTGATGGTCCATACATTATTGTTAAGATTTTGTCTCCATGGTCCTATGAACTAGCCGATGAGACTGGTAAAAATCGTGGCGTATGGCACGCGAAGGACATAAAAGACCATCCTCCAGAAGACCCTACAGAGTAATTTAGTTTAATTAGAGATTTAAGTTATAGTTTTATAGTGTCATTGTCTCTTACTTCTTAATATTACATTGTAGTTCTTAGTATATTTAGGTTATTAGTATAACCTTACTAGAGAAAAGTTTTTTTTGGGAAGAAAAAAAAACTTTCTTCGGGTAAGGGGGAGTTGTTACGGGTTCATAGTGTGGCCAACTAAAACAACAGAACATCGGTCCACAGTAGGTCTATTATATGTTATAAATGAACGTGCAGAAATACCTCACAGTCAGCCATACCTCACAGTCAGCCATACCTTGTGTTTATTTCAAATTTAACATTGACTCTTCTTTTTCTAAGAAGCCAGCCTTCAGCTGAGAAACCACTATCTAACAAAAGTCTGGCAGAAATGTGACGGATGTTCTATGTTTTTTTCTCGTGGAGATATAAAAACTTCTGTTTTTTTTTCCTGTGAGACTCTGGTCTTGAAAGATAGACTGAACGCATTTTGCGCAATTTTCTTGGGGAAAAATCCGCAGTGTTGGGTAATCCCACGTTATTTTGCCTTGGAAGGGCTTCCCAGAATTCTGGATCTGTTTACCCCGCTCTCGCCGTAGCGAAAATCAAAAATTTCTTCTGGAAGGCCATCCACCACCATAAGGGCCTTTTTTATGGTAAAAACATCCACCTATTGCATGTGTTTACGACTCCACACCCATCGCTTACCTGCTTGTGGCTTACTGCTTGGAACTTATCGCTTGTGGCTTGCTGCTCGAGCCTTGTAACCTACCCTGCTTCGCCATCTATCTACGGCCTGCCCCCGAGATTACTCGGGCCCCGGTTGACTTCAACCGTTCGAAACCACCCAGCCCTCCGTCTGATCCTCCCATCATCGCCTGTCACAGCTCAGGGGGAATACATCTCTACACCTCCTCCATCATAGCCGGGGAAGGCTCCGGAGGTATCGACTTCCAGCAGGTTACTTAGATTAAGGGATTGTGTCCTACTTGGGGACTGTGTAATTGATACCGACTTGTTTGTAGAGGCCGTAACTCCCTGTAACCAGTTAGGCTATTAGGCACAGACACCTTTAGGTGCTATACGATAATTACAGAACGGAGTTTTACAGATACTTACTGGCTGATCCCTAGGAATTTTATTAGTTAAGTATTAAAGTATACGTATACTTCGCCCTTCAGGCATTTCACTGCCCATTCGGCATTCTAGCAATTCATATTTCAACCATCTTCGCAGATTTAGAGTAAGTTGTACAACTTTGTAATCATTTATGTAATATAGTCGTAACCTCACTTTGGGGTTACTTCGTTATTTATCAACTGTCAGGCCATAGGCCCATTTTCGCGGTCGTCCGACCAACAACCAATATTTGGCATTCAGACGGTTACGTCACCTAGCCATTGCCATTGTATTCCATCTAATCACTATTAAATTCTTTAAGCTTTATTGGACCTTTTTGCGTTATTCTTTTGTGCGGTGTTTACTCTTGACGTTGCTGTGTGTGTGTGTGTGTGT
>NW_019417148.1:131082-135599 GCF_000390285.2 Anoplophora glabripennis
CTCGTGAAGCGAGCCTGTGAGCTTGAGCTCCAAAGTTCTTGAGCTTGATGACAGGGTTTTTTCAATCAAACCGTGGAAGATATGTTAAAAGTATATATTGAACAGAATTAACAAACAATAAAGATTCACAATTAACATATACAAGTTATTTACTATGAATAAGATTTGTTACACAGTCGCTTTGTATCACTTCTTTGCACCATGTACTCCCACTATATGCCTGCAAACGTTACAAGTAGACGTTCAGTCGCTTTTTTGGGATTTCCATACTTTTGGCGGACTGGGCCTTGAATTGTCCGCCAAAATCTTGAACCAAAATAATCCATCGTCTCCATCAACGTCGGGACTCGTTCCCCTCTGGCCTCTACGGATTGTCGATGTCGGCGTCGGGGATTTTGGAGTTTTTTCCCGGTTTGGGAAAAACTCTACCCGCGGTCTCGGCTTAGGCTGCCGAGCATCGCATCCAACCGCCAGAGCGGTGGAACCTTCGGAAGACGGTCCTTTCGGCCCAAAGACGGGGAAATTGGAAACATCGGTGAAATTTTCCCCGTCTTCGTAAAAGGGCTTACGGAGGTCTTATTTCTTGATGGATTCATTTGAAATTTTGTCTGTTGATACACGGCATGACATAGTGCCGTGGTTGGAGGGTTCGACCGAGATCGCGCGGATACTTTCGGCGGCAGCTCTAAAGGCGTGAAAACCTATTATGGCTTAGCTGGCCGTTAGTAGTCGGGCGATTCGGTTCGAATTTGGATATGACAACCACCTAGCGATACTCTAGTGTGGTTGGAGGGTTCGGCCGAGATCGAATGAGCGGAACGGCTGAAAACGCGGAAAACGTGAAATCCGCGTTTCCCCGTATAACGGCGTTGTGGCTCATCCGATTCGGACGAAAGTAAGATAATGCTAGCGACTTGAGGAGTGCCGCATTAAATTTTGACATCGATCGCTCAATAACTTTTAGAGTTATTGGCGATAACGTCCTTCACCAATTCAAGAGTGTAGTGAAATTTCTAATGGCCGTTTCTAAATATCACCGTGAAGCGTCCCGGGGTTCGACTGCAGGTTGCGAGAGCAGCGGCAGTGGTCACTGCGCGCCGGGATGGCAGACCCAGGCGAGATCGGTCGCGATGCGGGTGACACTGGAAAGGTCGGTGAAATTGGTCTTAACGCTCTGGGAGCGCTATCGCCGTGAGGATCGATGTCTGAAGACTCCTATGGAGGCTTTTTCATTCTGCCCGGCCGACGGCGATTGATTTCGCAATCGTGGCGGGTTTTTGGTTTGAATTGGATAGGTAGGTGAATATGATTGTTTAGCCTCCTTTCCAATTCAGCGGTCTCCGGCATATCCGTAGGTACAAGATTATGACTTCTATGAATATACGGGGTGTTCTGAAATCCTGAAGCTCGCTCGAAGGGTGGAATACGACAAGACTAAATAACGTTGGTGTTCTCGATCCAGCTATTATGTTTCTTATCATTGTAAACTGATATTTTATTTCCTTTATACAGTATTTATATTTTACAGTGTTAACAAAAATTGCAACTTGATAGTCTATTTCCTTTAATATTGCTACGCTAGCATAATCTGTAATCTGATATATTATTTCCTTTAACAGCATTGCGTCATTCTTATCCGATATTGCATCATCATTCGAGGTTAATGACCTCCAAACAGCATTGCGTCATTCTTATCTGGTAGTGGTTTATTCGAGGTCAAGTTTCTACAGGTTCAGACCTGTTTTCTACAAGTTCAGACCTGTTTTTTTAGCATAAACTGTAACCTGATATATTATTTCTTTAATACTGCCACGCTAGCATAAACTTTAAGCTGATATATTATTTCCTTTAACAACATTGCGTCACTCTTACCTGGTATTGCATCATTCGAGGCCAATGATTTCCAAACAGCATTGCGTCATTCTTATCTGGTATTGCATCATTCTAGACCAAAGTCACGTCAAGGTCATCAACCGCTGGCCGTATGGGACCAAGGTCACGTCAAGGTCGTGTCAAGGTCATCGACCTCTGGTCGTCTGGGGTCAAGGACATGTCAAGAGCATGTCCTCTGGGCATCTGGGGTCAAGGTCATGTCAAGGTCATCGATCTCTGGTCGTCTGGGGTCAAGGTCATCGACCTCAGGACGTCTGTGGTCAAGGTCATCTCAAGGTCATGTCAAGGTCATCGAACTCTGGTCGTCTGAGGTCAAGGTCACCTCAATTTAAGACTTGTTCTCAACTGGTTCAGACCTGTTTTCTACAGGTTCAGACTTGCTTTTTAGTATAAACTGTAACCTGATATATTATTTCCTTTAATACTGCCATGCTAGCATAACCTGTAATCGGATATATTATTTCCTTTAACAGCATTTCGTCATTCTTATCCGATATTGCATCATTCGAGGTTAATGACCTCCAGACAGCATTGCCTCATTTTTATCTGGTATTGCATCATTCGAGGTCAAGTTTCTATAGGTTCAGACCTGTTTTCTACAGGTTCAGACTTACTTTTTAGTATAAACTGTAACCTGATATATTATTTCCTTTATAATTGTAGTGTTAGCAAAAATTGTGGCCATGTAGCGTCTAGACAGCATGTTAAGAATAACGAACGTTGGTCGGATGTAATAGGAGTCACAGTCAAACTGATGATATATATATACCAAAAAAATTATATATTGGTGATGTCGTCAATTGGTGTTTGAAAGAAAACTCTTATTTAACTTAAACCAAGCTTTCGATAATTATTTATTATCTTTTTCAAGATTACTGGCTAAAATGTACAACAAAACATTAATATAATGAAATAATTACATAAAATGGGTACTTACTTCAGTTGACAGAGTTACATCTTAAAACTTAATGGATAGTATAAAATTTTTATTTTTATTTTCATTGTTCTGGATAGCTGTCTAGTCTCGACTGAATAAAATTTTAAACGTAAAATAAGTCTACTAAGTATTAATCTTATCACAGACAGGCAGGGAGAAAAAACTGGAATTTAATTTTTCTAACATAAAAAATTTAAAAATTATGAACAATTATAAATATACAATGTNACAATTCAAACTACAAGTCTACAAGTATTAATAAATAAATTTCCACGTTTTACATAGACAAGAATGCGTAAAAATATCGAGCTTTTACAAAATTTAATCAACAAAAATATTAGTCCTCATTAATATTTACCTTTTTGAAATTAACAATGGATATTGAGCTTAGAATAATTCAAAGAAACACACGTTTACTAACGCACGCGCATTGACAATAGCGAACGAAATAATCTATCTTTGTCATAGGCATATTATGTCCACGACTTCGGTACCATGGTGCGACAAAGCGAACGTGATTTTTTTGTCTTTGTCTTTGCAGTGTCGTAGGAGCTAAATAAAATTCAGAAGATAAAAAGGTAAATAAATTTGTAGCTGTCTAAGAAACTAACGTAATAAAAAAATTCGAAGGCAACTTTTCATTATTTTAAATAATCAATCGAATAGTATAGAAAAAACATTGCTTTCATGAAAAACTTTTTTTTCTAGCTCTTACCCTTTTTGAGTTATCTTGAAAAACCCCTTTGTTTTATCTTTTTTCACCCTTGGCCGGGGGTTGAACAAAAAAATGACTCTCACTTATTGTTATAATATACCTTAAACTAACTCATATCAAAAATTCAGCCAAGTTGACGAAATTTCGATTTAAAGGCTTGTTTAATTGGACTATTGTGATTGTTACCAATGTATAATCCATTGTAGTTTCTTCTGAGGCAGGAATAATTTGTTCCGAAAGCTCGAGTAATAAAGAAGAATATACTTCAAATTTGGCTTTGACTGCAGACCCGACCATATTTTAAAATTTTGTTAGTTAACTTAGACAGTCGTCTAACGCTTTGGCAACTTATATATAATATGGATAACTTCTTGAACCTTCTATCAAATAATTGAATATATTTATTTTCTTGGGTATAAGGTTCTTGTCTGATAGGCCATTAAAAAATGAACACCAGAAAACTTTTTACTCTCAACGTTTCGTTCCCGATCAGGAACTTTATCAAAAGATTTTTAATATTCACATGTATTACAAGTCAAATTACATATTTTAAATCCTAAACAACCATTCCATACAATTTTTAAAATTTAATTGTTAAAAATATAGAAGAGGATTTTTTATTTTGTTTGTCATCTTTCTTTTTTTTCCTTATTTTAAAATAAGCTTCAATTTGCATTTTAATTGGAAATTTGTTAAAAATAGTGTTAATTTAGAAAACTTCAATGCTGATGTTCGAACATCAGCATTGAAGAAATTAAATCGATTTTCGCATTTCTCGTCAAAAATATTGTTCGTATTTTCAAAGCTGCATATTTTCTAAAATAATGAATCGATTTTCAAAAAGTAAGAATCGATGTATAGAGAATTAAAAGCCCTTTCTAATGATCCCCCACTTGACCCCCATTCCCATTTGAAAAAATTTAGGGGATAGCACCCCCACTTAGGGGGTTGAAGATTTTGGTATGCTTTTTG
>NW_019417148.1:137546-146813 GCF_000390285.2 Anoplophora glabripennis
GAGGTCAATGACCTCCAAACAGCATTGCGTCATTCTTATCTGGTATTGCAGCATTCGAGATCAAGTTTCTACAAGTTCAGACCTGTTTTTTAGCATAAACTGTAACCTGATATATTATTTCCTTTATAGTTGTAGTGTTAGCAAAAATTGTGGCCACGTAGCGTCTAGACAGCATGCGATAAGAATAACGAACGTTGGCCGGATGTAATAAGAGTCACGGACTGATGATATATATACACAGTGGAATAAAGTTATCATTTACCAGTCTACATCGATAGCTTGCAGAAGCAATTTGTCTCCAGCTAGTTCTTCAGTAGTTTGTGCGTTTGTGTCCTTACACCGTCTACAGCAACAGCTTGTTCAAGTTATTATATCTAGTGTCCCTTTACAAAATACAAGTAAGTTATTTGTTTTTGAAATAGTCAATTATTTACTAAACACATCCTTTATTTTTTATTTATTTATTTATTTTTTTTTTCGCTCTTTTACACCTGATTTTTCTATTGTTGTAGCATGAATCTAAGTCAAATTAATGAGGTTTCCTACATCCGCAGGAATCCAGTAATTAATCTACAGGATCTTCCTGTGGACCAGCCCATATCCCACCGATTTGTGGGATAAAAATAGTTAACACTCGGTTTGGGAAGACGGTTCTTGTCGACTTGGGTGAGAACGCAGTATTTTTACCAAGGAAGTCTTTGCCGGCAATCGAGGCAAATTTGGAACATTTTGTGCCTAGGAAGTACGGATTAGTGTTTAAGGGTCTAATGCAGTACAACCAGCCGAACCCAGTATAAATTTCGAAATAGTGGAGCTGTCAGAAGAATTGTTCACAGTTAAAACAAATAAGACACATATAAAATAAAAAGTTTATTTCATTTATAATGTATTAAATATATTACAGTTAATTACAATATACTATTTTTTTTATTATTATTAGAAACAACACACCATATATAAAAAATGTGGAGCATTTACAATTTTTTAATCCTTCTATGCAGGTCCTGGTTGTCGATGTTCGAGTATATTTGTGTAATTTTACTAAAGTTAAATTTCTATTATATTATTGAAACTGGAATAGAAAAAAAAATAAAATAGAATATATGTTAATTAGGATATATATTTATTACCTACTACCCAGACAGTACATTAGTTTGATAAAAGTAAAGATATTCACGAAGGGCATTACTTAATATACAATCATTAGATACATCACAAAAAGAACTTATAATTTCATTTATATTTAAAGTAATTTGATTTACTTTTATTCATTTTTATGGTTAATTGGTTCGTTGCGTCGCAAGATGGCTCTAACACAATCAACAGGTAAATATTTTGGAGGGGGAAGTGATAAATTCTTATCACTGTACTACATTTCATTTATTTCAAAGGTAATACCGACCAGTGCTGTAGTACAATATGCCTGTTCCGGTTAAATACAAATGTGTCAAATGTGGTGGTGAAACGGAACTACCGAATACAAAATGTATTCCATGCGCAACTAAAGATTTTTTTACAGATATGGACAAATCTAAACATATTCCCAGCTCTTATTTTGAAAAGAAGTAACTATTAACAGCGAGGAAAGGTTGTTCTATACAAATTAAAAAGATGATTTCAGAAAGGTTTAAGTGGTTTTATTTCGAATATATACAGTCACGATTTATTATTAGAAACTCTGCATACCTATTAAATAAATAAAATAAATTTATTTTTATCTACGCTGTATTTGAGTGTCGGTGAGATGTAACCTTAAACATATTTTAAAATTGTCTAACAATATCCTTTAGCAAATTCAATTCAATTCCTTCTCCACACGATAACTTTCTAGAGTCTGATGAACTGCTGTCTCTGACTCCTTTGCACTGGAAACTCTGGTTAGGTCTACGTAAAAGAACAAGTCAAAGTTGGCTCTATAATTGTTGAACTCTTTAAGTCTCTTCTCAGGATCTTTAGTGTAGCCCACTTTGTATACATTTCTAGCTCCATACTTCATGGTTGTTGCTGTGTAAACGTATCCTCCATTCTCTTCTGTTCTTGACAACCATATCCATTGAATAACTTCTCCAAGCATTGTAGGATGTAAATACGTTCCAGAAATAATGTCATATTGATTTCCATGTATATAGTATGAGCTCGGATACTTTTCTCCCCGAGCGCTTTCTGATAGAAAATATTGCATAAGTTCTTTCGATCTTTTATTACGTAGCCAATATTTAAACTCTTTTCCACCATCCAGGCATAGCTTTGTAGCCGTCTCATAGGTTTCCACGGAGCCGTCTCTGGAGCGATCGGTCTAATTTCAGAGACCAACGTCCGCGCTGTGATGTGGAGTTGGCATTGGAGTGTTTCGTCAGCATCGGGTTCAATGACGAAGATTATGCCGTGGTGGAATTTCCAGTTGCTGGGTAGTAAGACGGCGACTGGATTCCCAACCGTGGTGGCTTTTCTGATTGGATTCGAAAGGTAGGCGAATTTGTCTATTTGCCTCCTTTCAGAATCTGGGTTCACATGTGTGTTGGCTAGTACTGGACATCGTCTGGCATTGTACAGGGTGTTGAAAAATCCTGGAGGACGCTCGCAGCTTGGAATACGACAATTTCCTTTAATACTACCACGCTGGCATAAACAGTAACCTGATATTTTAAAATGATGAATGAATTTAAAACTCTGACATTTTTTTTTTATTTTCAATTTCAAACTTTTCTCTCTAGAGGCTTTAATTTGATGCTAGTTAAAGTAAAAAAGCTATTTACATACCGCCAGCGACATCCATAAATCTAGGCGGGTAACATGACATATACCCGCGTTTCATTCCTATTAATGTTATAATTGGTTCTTTGCGCCGTAAGATGGCTCTATTAATCAACAGGTAGAATATTTACCGGAAGCTTTTTCAAATAACACACAACTCTTTTGAATACAAAATTTAGCGTCAATTAGATAATCTCTATAAAGTTAAAAGAGTTTGATGATAATACATATAGGTTTTACATATTACCGTTACCAATAAAAATTCCTAGTGTTTCTATAGTTTAGTACTACTATATTTACATATTTATTTATACGGGGTATAATCAAAATGCGCTTTCAAATTTGAATTTGAATTTGATTGTAATTCTATTTCATAAAGTAATAAAAGATATTCCTGATGCAAATTTGGTAGACAGCTCTTGGTTTTTTATTATAGGAGCCTAATTTCAGTGAATACGTATCGTAAAAGAGATATCAATATAAAAAATGTTATTTTTAAGTAAGTTAACATTATTGAATCTTGTTTGAGGAATTAAAATATATAAATTATAAAATTAGGTACATACTTACCTTGCAACCTTCATGCTGCAATTTTCTCGTACTAACATATGAAAAGAATAATAAAAACAAAATAAAACTACTTCTGTTTAATTGAACAAGCATGAAACTGCTGTTAAATAGTCAACATATATATTTTTTAACGGGATATGGAACAGTTGTTAAATAAAAAGACAGATTTTATTCTGAAGAGAATAGGTGAGTATAACATATACCTAGTGAGATATTTCACCAATAAAGTCGGTTCAACGATCCGTGTCAGAACATGAAACAAAAACAAATTATATAGCTACAGTATAAATATATATGTGAGTAGGTACTAGGGCACTTGAGACCACCCCTCACTCCTCCTTTTCCCTCCTCACTCCCTTTCCATGCCAGCCAATCAGAGCGCAACATTTTGGCGGGAAATTCAAAATTTAGTCATCTAGGTCTTTACCCCCACCTAGGCCTTCGCCCCCGCCTAGGGCTTTGCCCCCCCCCCTAAGGCCCCCATGCAGGTGTCTCCACGTAGGTATGCAGAATCCCCCACGTAGGCGCGTGCTCCCTAGGGCTCCCACGTAGGCGCGTGCTTCCTGGGACCCCCATCTAGGACTTTGCCCCACCTAGGGCTTTGCCACCTGGGCCCCCATGCAGGTATCTTCATGTAGGTATGTAGGACCCCACCGCGGGTCCCAAACGTGGTCGAGCGGCGACGTAGACAGTAGCCGCAATTTTCAATTCGCAATAGTAGTTTATAACGCGGCCGAGCGTGTATCCGTAGATGGCGTTGCAAGTGGAGCGCGGGTCTAATAAATATGCCTGTATATTTAAGTATTACAAACTACGGCTAAAAAATATTTACTGGAATTTACTTTAGGAATGTTTGTTAAAATAGAACAGGAAGGGTCAATCCTTCTTCGTCTTAAATGATCATATATATTTCTTAAGTTCATATTAAAGCCCAATGATAAATTGTTATAAATAGCAAATTGTATTGAAATAGAAATTATTCCACTTAGGTCGGACTACAATTGATAGAAAACTAACGCTTCAAATAATAGCAGTTTATCGTCTATAAAAGTGCAAAGCAGAGACGCATCGGAGGAATATATTATGTATTAAGGAAAAAGTACACCTACTTAACTATAAACCGTTTTTAAACCTAATCATAATGTGTATTCTTAGCCCGTGGAATGTCCTTGTCCTATAGCCTGCTGCTGCTTCTAAGGCGATCTTGATCTGCAGGGTTGTAGGTACCTAGAGAAGAGGCACGGAATGAGAAAAAAATCTCAGTATGTGTACTAATTATAAGTATTATGGGGGTGTAGAGATTTTAATTCAGGCAACGGTTTTCTACGACTCGGAGTCATTATCAAAACAATATGGATATTTGCGAAATAAGTGGTAAATTTATTCAAAAATTAACGCAGATTTTAGAACTTGTACAGGCTGGCGGTACACACACAATCAAGAATGGATTAATCGTTAATTACGGTTACTTCGTAAAGCTTCAAAAATTTAGATTAGGCGCAAACTAGTTGATTATTCAAATTAAAACCAGACGGGGAATACGTCAATTTCAATGAGGAAAGCTGTGTAAATTTAATCTTCATATTAAAAGTTTCAAGTTTCATTATTTCACATATAGAAAAGAGGATATGCTTCATATCAGGGAATTTAATGAATTACATCTACGGAACGGTTGTATCGAAAATACAAAGTGAGCCATTGGATATGGAAAGAAAAACAAAGGAAGCCCACAAAACATAAAGATCAAAAAACAGAGAGAGAAAGAGAGAGATAACAAAAACAAATTAGTGAACGACAGAGACTAAAGAAAAACATTTAGCCCCTACTCCAAAGGGGTTGGTTACCACAATCTCATAGAGGCTAAATAATGTAAGAGATGACAAAAACAAATTAGTGAACGACAGAGACTAAAGAAAACATTTAGCCCTACTCCAAAAAGGGTTGCTTACCACAATCTCATAGAGGCTAAATAATGTAAGAGATAACAAAAACAAATTAGTGAACGACAGAGACTAACCACTACCACAATTTCATAGAGACTATATACCCTCAATGATGGATTATAGGTGTAGTATTAACACTAGAATATTCGCCTTGGGTAGGGAGAGTGAACATATGCTTCAAAAACACATGGCATCAAGAATATGTACCATTTGTAGTTTATATGTAGGTTGCTGTTACACAATTAGGAACTTTTATAAACAGACATACAAAGCAGACTACTACCCGATATTCAAGCAGGAAAACCGAATAGCGAACATGTAGGGCCGGGACATAGAGAGAGATCATTAGTCATAGTTATTAATATATAGAAGCATATAGGTATTCATCCTATTCAAAAATAGACAACTAGGCTTCTTAAATCGTTTGTGTGTGCGCGAAAGTAAAATACAGACTTTTGTGGAAAATTTATTAATGTTCAATCCTATCGTAGAAAAGGTCGTGTCTGTTTTAAATATTTTATTACTAGAATAAAAAAAGAGAAGCAAAACGAGGCATCGGTTAACGTTTATATACTTAAAAAGTCAATTTGTATTTAATACAGGATATGAAGATGATAATGGTTGAGAATGCTTCATATCATTTTAAGAGGACTGCGTTAGTAAGTGCTTACCACTGTCTAATAAACCTATTTTACTTTAGAAAGAACGTGTAAGAGAATACTTAGAGACCAGGAATAATTACAGATGAAAAAATGATTTTTCTGGAGCTAGTGATCATATAAAGAGCCAAATATGGCTGGAAAGGTACGTCTGAAGACTTTGATTAATTTCACAGCTAGTGCCAAATTAAGTATTTGTGTATGTATACTCGGACACTGAAGCAGGTTAATATCAAGTCTTAAAAGCTCGTAAAATAGGTGTAAACCTCCGAATAATCACCGATCAAGAAATTTGTAAAAATTGAAAGAATCAGGATAACTGATCGTAAGTAATCACAAATCTGATTTTAAATAATAAATCAAAACGAGCTTCAAAACTACATAGAGAATTTTAAAGGAAAAAAAAATGATTTAAAAAACCCGACAGGATTATTTTGAATAAACAAGACCATAACGACGGGCGTGGAATTGATTGAATATAACGAAAATATGAAATCTTTCAACAGACGACACTATTGAGCTAAATAGGGTAGATTACATGAAACCCTAGGAACAACCTCGACCCCTTGGGGAGGTACGCTGTTTCTGAGGATGGAAGCAAAAAAGAAACTACGGTTGCATCAAACTGAATAAGTATAAACAACTATTTCAGCTGATTAATTTCATATCTAGTGCTAAATTAAGTATTTGTGTATGTATACCCTGACACTAAAGCAGATTAATATCAAGTCTTAAAAGTTCATAAAAGAGGTGTAAATCTCCGAAAAATCACCGATCAAGAAATTTGTAAAAATTGAAAGAATCAGGATAACTGATCGTAAGGAATCACAAATCTGTTATTAAATAATAAATCAAAACGAGCTCCAAAACTACATAGAGAATTTTAAAGGAAAAAACGATTTAAAAACCCGACAGAGGATTATTTTGTGTAAACAAGACCATAACGACGGGCGTGGAATTGATTGAATATAACGAAAATATGAAATCATTCAACAGACGTCACTATTGAGCTAAATAGGGTAGATTACATGAAACCCTAGGAACAACCTCGACCCCTTGGGGAGGACTCAGACAACAAATAGCAACACCNAGCCAATAAATGGTTTCTGCCATATTTATGCATCCTTTAAGCTAGTAAATCTGTCTGTTGAGTTTGATAAAGAAATATTAACTAATACCGGAGCTACAGGAAAAAATAGATTATTATTTTTAAATTTCAACGCCTTGTATCTCGAAAATGAGCCGCTTTAGGACATATGTTTATTAAGTAAACTGCACTTATCATGTAGTATATTCTATTCCATGCAATGATTGCAATGCAATTAAGTAAACTGCACTTATTTTTGGATTTTTTACATACCGTATCCGTTTGTAACACCTATTCATTAACACCCTGTAGGTGTAACAGCATATATATATAAACCAAATTTCTTTCTTAGACGGGGATGCAGCCAAGGATAAAATAAAGTTACACTCTTTTAAATTTTCAAGGTTTCGAAACTATATTTTGTTTCTTTATCAGGAAAAAAACTACAATAAAATACAAGTTGAAGTTTTCTTAAAATTAGTC
Organism: Anoplophora glabripennis; assembly: GCF_000390285.2. NCBI lineage: Eukaryota > Metazoa > Arthropoda > Insecta > Coleoptera > Cerambycidae > Anoplophora > Anoplophora glabripennis. Next base: position 145,043 of record NW_019417148.1, read on the forward strand.
AATTAAAAAATTACTTACTATGCGAGAATTACATAGAAGTTAGCCAACATGGTACACCTACCGCGGACATAGGTCGTTAATACAAATAATTAAAAACATCACAGGTTAAAAACAGAAAATTGTACAAATCAAAAATTTTTAAAATTCATTACTAATGCAGACTAGAGCCGAAATCAAACAAAATGAACAAGTCGCCTGTCTTTTAGGTACGAATATCAGATAAGGAGGAAAAAAGTGAAAAAATATTAAAGTTTTTGTTCCCTTAATACTTATGCGGAGAACGGGGAAACTCTACCAAAAATTTTTAAACAATTAATTAGTTAGATTATGGAACAAAAATAACAAACAAAAGTTACATACCGCTATACAAGGTGTCACCTAAAAGATTGTCCCTGTTATTAAAATATTGATTTAATAAAAAAGTATAAATTACGCTGAGACCATCGATATCAGTCATTGCATTCATTGGATTNACTGCAGCCAACAATCTGCACGAAGCTGTAATGCCAAATTTTCCAGAACAACGGGAAGATCATGTTCTAGAAAATCTAAAAATCCATCGGAATTTAAACGTTGAGGCAAAAATACAGGACCAACCAGTTCTCCATTAATAAAACCCAACCAAACATTCACACTAAATTCATTTTGAAATGATGACGGCCTAATAGCGTGTGGGTTTTCATGTTGCCACAAGTGTAAATTGTGATGGTTCACAACGCCTCGCCTCGTAAAACACGCTTCGTCTGTCCACAGAACCTTAGAGACAAAATCAACATCATTTTCGATTTGATTTAACAACCAATAGCAGAAATTAATTCGATTCTGCGCATCTCCAGGGTGCAAATTTTGAACCTTTTTAAAATGATATGCATGTTGATGATCTTTTTTAAGAGTTCGCCATACCTTGTTTTTATTTAATTGCAGCTGCTGGCTTGCTCTTCTCACGCTTAGTCGAGGATTGTTATGAAATGCACGAATAATTCTCAAATTTATTCTTTGATATCTGTGCTCTAATGGTGTGGTTTTTCTTACATTACCAGTTTCATGGAGTCTTTGAAATGTATCAGTAAATACTTGAGAATTTGGATGTCGTCTATCAGGAAACCTACGTCTGTATTCTCGAGATGCCCCCAACGCGTTACCATTACACAATCCGTAACAGAACACAATATCAGCATATTCAGCAATTGAAAATTTATATGGCATTATTAAAGCACTTAATGGTATTTTATAATAAGTTAAATCCGAGTAATTAATGTAAATTTAAGTTTTCGTTTCTCAACAAAGAGTGATCATGTCAAGTTTATTATGACAACCAAAATTGTTTTCAAAGCAACTCCGATTTTTAATTTTTTGTTACTAAGAATGTATAACGTGTATATTGCAGCGAGTGGCTTGCAATCTGAACTTTAATATTCGTTGCTAAACTATTGGTACAGTTTCAGGAATCAACATCAGATAATATTCAATTATCCAGGAATGTGCTTTAACATTTTTTAGATAGATAGAGATTTTAGATAGAGTACTGAAGCCAAATTAAAACAACCTAAGCGTTTCAGTTGTTGATTAAAACAGTTCTGCTAAAATTAAGATCAGGGATGATTTTATAAAATGTCGGTTTACTCCGTAACGGTGCCTATTATGGAGAAAACGTAACAATACTTTTTGGCAGAACAATGCACGGACAATTGAAATTATTTATTATTTTAAAGATCAGTCAGTGACGTAACACATACTTTTTATAAAAGGTATCGGCAAGTGCGGAATGCAC
>NW_019417148.1:147219-152170 GCF_000390285.2 Anoplophora glabripennis
GTAAAAAGCGAGATATAATGAAACACAATTAACGTGATAATTCTAGTTTATTGCCTCCGAATACTGATTTACAACATCATACAGCAAAGTAGGCTCGCTAACTGACTCATATTGCAAGCTTAGCTAAAACGGTCCGAGATATGTTTACCATATCTGCACGATTAGGCGGTTTCAGATGACACAAGCGAACACGGCCTTCCTGACGTAAGGGCGTCCTCGACCTTGCTTAAGTGCATCTGTAACATAACCATTATTGGGCACTACCCACAATTAGATTTGGGTAGCTAGACAAAACAAGAAAAGCCTATAGTTTAGGGACCATCATTTACTTTTGCAGCCGTTAACATTTTATTAGGAAAACTCTGTTTAAGACAAAAATAATTATATTGCCCAATTAGGGACCTCCAAAATAATTGTACTGCCCAATTGTGAATTTGGGGATGTAAAAAGTAATTGTACTGCCCAAATGTAAATTTGGGGAACTCAAAAGTAATTGTACTGCCCAAATGTGAATTTGGGGACCTAAAAAGTAATTGTACTACCCAAATGTTAATTTGGGGACCTAAAAAGTAATTGTATAGCCCATATTGAGTATGGGGACCTTAATCGATATAGCTCAAATTTAATTTGAGGACCTAACCTAACATTCTACAGCCCAGAAGGGAACTTTAAACGGTACATACTTTTTTTTATTGTTGAGTGTCGGGTCACGTGCGTAATTGCTCATACGCCGCTACTGTGGTCCTACTTCGACCGCCAACTCGTTTTAACGCATACCTGTCATTAGGCAAACAATGCGTAACCTCAAAAGGACCTTGAAACTTCAGTTTCAGCTTTCCTCCATACGCTACTTGACTATTTTCAATAGCCACCTTATCACCAACAGCATATGGCACTGCCTCAATTCTCTTTTTGTTGAAGGTATTTCTTGCATGCTCAGTAATTTGCAGAAGCTGTTGCTTTGCTTTAATGTGTACAACATCGGCATTTATCATCTCTTTCCTTGCAGGAACGTCAATTAATAGTTCATCAGCTGCTTTTAAACGTCGATTTTCACCAAACATTAGGACCCAAGGAGCGTACCCGGTTGATTTATTGACAGTGACATTTAAGTCGTCTTCAATATCGGGCAACACTTTTGTCCAGTTCTTCTCATCTTTATCATTCAACACAGCTCGCATAGCATTAAATAGAGTACGCATTACACGTTCCACCTGTCCATTTCCGCGTGGAACTCCCGTTGCAATTAAATGCAGTTCAACAGACCATCTTCTAAAAATTCCTTAAATTTTCCTGACTGAAAGGCAGTTGCTCTGTCAGCAATCAAGCGTCTAGGTGCGCCTAATTCTGTGAACACTTGAGCTAAGGCTTTTATGGTAGCATCGGTAGTTTTCTGTTTAATCGGACATAGGCGAACATATTTTGTAAAAGAGTCTATTATCACTAGTATGTAGGTGCATTTGTTGGATTTCACCAGCGGTCCAGCGTGATCAATATGCCATGTGTCTAATTTTGATGACGGTTTAGATTTTTGCTGACACATTCCGTGTTTTTTACCACTTGATGATTTTCCCAAAACACATGATCGACAATTTGAAACATATTTACGAACAGTTTTTCCCATATGTGGCTCTCATAGTTTTGATAGCATTTTATCAACACCAATATGAGATGATTTATCGTGATAAAGTCGCATAATATTAAGTCTTGCTGATATTGGCACAAAACACCTATCAAGTTTGTCATGTGGATTCTGTAAAAACACCAAGTTATCTTTCACTGTATAGCCAGGCTCCATAAGTTCTCCGTTTATTACTGACTGACAAAATAAATCATCTGCTTGATATTCACGAATAGTTTTCTTTGTGTTGTTTAACACTGTGGCTTGTGTTCCCAAAATTTTCTTTACTGGAGGAGCATTCCTACTCAGATAGTCAACGTGAGTCATCTTATGTCCAGGTCTATATTCAATTTCGAAATTAAAATCCTGCAACTTTATCCACCATCTTGCAACGCGTGGGTGTAATTCTTTTTTTAGAGCCGTGGCACGCACTGAATTACAGTCTGTGTATATTGTAAATTTTATGCCATACAGGTAATTGCGGAAATATTCTGTGGCATTTACAATGGCCAGAGTCTCTAAATCGTAGGAATGATAGCGAGATTCGCAATCAGTTGTGCGGCGACTGTAATAGGCCACGGGGTGCAAAATATTGTCCGTGTCTTTTTGCATTAATACTTCACCTAATCCTAACGAACTCGCATCGGTATGTAATTCCGTATATAAGCTCGGATCGAATATTTTTAAAATAGGGTATTCAGTTAATCGTTTCACTAAGTCCAAACGAATATTTTCACATTCATTAGTCCACACAAATGGCTGTCCCTTACGCAACAGTTTCGAAATTGGTGCCGTTAAACTAGCAAAATTCTTGATAAAACGCCGAAAATAACCGGCAAGGCCTAAGAGCTGGCGAACACCTTTTACATCTGTCGGAGCTACTATCTGTACCAGAGCATTCACTTTTCGGGGATTCGGTTTTACAGTTCCTCTTTTAATCACAACACCTAAATATTCTATCGATGTTTTGAAAAAGCTACACTTTGCTAAGTTCAGCACAAATCCAGCCTTGGACAGAGTATCAACAACTAATCGTAAATTACCCAGACCTTCCTCAATAGTCTCCGCGGGACACAGCACGTCGTCAATGTAAACGAAAGCAATATTGTCTTTCAACTGTCCGAGGGCTTTATCAATGGCACTTTGATAACACGAAGGAGAGTTCACAAAACCAAATGGCATTCGGTTATATTCGTACAATCCGTCTGGTGTTACAAAGGCTGTAATATGTTTCGACTCTTCTTCGACTTCTACTTGAAGAATCCCTGTTTCATATCGAGTATACAAAAATAAACAAATTTTGCTAGAGAGTCAATCTGATCTTGTATGCGAGGCAAAGGATAATTGTTGCGTAACACTTTTTTGTTTACATTCCGATAGTCTACACACAATCTTGTTTCTCCGTTCCTTTTTTTTATGAGTACAATCGGGCTAGCATATGCTGATTCACTTGGTCGTATTATTCCGGCTTGAATTTGTTGTTGTATAATATGCTTTAGTTGCAATCGTTCTCCATATGCTAAATGCCGAGGTTTGTGAGCGACCGGTTGTGAATCACGTAGTATTATTTTTAACTTGCCCGTTGTTACTGCGGATGGCGTTTGATTTATTGCATTTTGAAGGATAGTTTTTATTTCACTTGTCAATTGCTCGTCCAGTCCTGACAAATTTAATTCTTTACCGTCAAAGGTGTGTGCACAGCAAATTTGAGAGAAATTTGTCACTGGATCATGCACCATATCGACACTATTTTTATTTACTTCTATTTTGATTCCTGGTCGTTGGAGTACATCAAGTAGCATCAATTTTGCCCCCAGGAATAGATCCATCTGGTACAATTAGGAACTCGACTTCTAGGGTCATGGTTGGTGTAAACATTAAAGTGCTGCTGCGGCTGATGGGCTTAGTTATGGAATTTCCCATTCCTGATAAAAACTGATTATCGGGTTGAACTTTTAAATTAAATATGTTGCAACTTTTTCATGTAATATGGATACATCGGCACCGGTGTCCACTAGGTATCATAAAGTTGTGAATGTATTGTTGTTTGCAAGTGTGGCAGAAGGACTTGATATAAAACGAGACAATAATACTCGTTTGTGCATCCCGTGTTTGCTGAAACAGACATTCTCGGTGTGGCCTATTTTTTTACAATAGTTACAGGTTTTTATATTGGTCGATTTTGTTGTTTCATTTGTTGATTTACTTTCAGAAAGAACTGGTAATCGCTTGTTGGGTGCATCTATCACTTGTTTGCAGTTTACCTGTTTATGCCCGTAGCGATGACACTTTCTGCACTTTCCTTTAAAATCGGGATGTTCCTTCTTTGAGTTGTTACCGCGCTTTCGTGATAATTCACGCGACCGGTCCTCTTCAATTTTAATAGTAGCATCACAAGTAGCTAACAATTTTAAAAGGTCAGCATCACACGTGGGAGCTTGCAAACAAATTATGTTTCTCACTTCTGTATTTTTAATATCATACTCGACCAGACTGGGTATTATGTTCCAAGGAAAGTCTGGATAAAACCGTTTGATGGATGAGAGTTTCATATTTCCATACTCTACTAACGACATGAACTTATCACTTGTAATTTCGAGGCAAGCACGTATTCGAGTAGCTGGTGTACCTCGTTCCGGAAATGCCACCTCAAAATCTCTGCGAAAAGAAACCCAATCTCTAACAATCGGTTTCCAGTGTTGAAAGAAACGGGCAGCTCGTCCTCTGAGAGCGTGACCAGCCTTCAAAACAATCATGGTGTCGGACATTCCAAACTCTTGTTGAATTTTGGTGACGTCATCCATCCATTCCATCATCGTAAACGGTGTGTCATCAGGATCATAACTTGTCAACCGAATTTGCGATGATGCTGCCGCCACAACTTCGGGTATGTGATTGGATACAGGGGTCTGAATTTGCGCCTGCGTACTTGTCGAAGCTGACTGCAGCGCCGCCTGGGGTCGAATCGCTTGGGCGTTGGCCATTGTGGACAAAATTTGCATGATTTGATTTTGAAAGTGAATATTACTTTCCTGCTGAATTTTGTACATTTCCATCATTTTAGTGTCTAGTGACTCACTGACTCTCCCTACACCAACGGATGGACTAGTAGCCCGTTCAGCACCTTCACTTTGTTCATGGTCGTCAGCCATTGTTCTCGACGTATTTTAGTTTTCACACAAAAAATAAAGCACTTTTAGGTCCTTTTCTCCTGTCCTAAAGACACTAGGAGGAATCCCACTTCTGATGTTAGCTTTTTAGGTAAAAAGCGAGATATAATGAAACACAATTAACGCAATAATTTTGGTTTATTGCATCCGAATACTGATT
>NW_019417148.1:154183-169137 GCF_000390285.2 Anoplophora glabripennis
GAAAAAAAACATTTAAAATTCTCTTGGTGATTTAATAACAAAAATTAATTATAAAATTAATGCACATTAACATTTAATAAAATAAACAGAAACTATATCATTAATGTATCAATGAATATTTAAATATTGTTCAAATTGCAGGCCATTGGCCGCAGTACAGGCCTCACATCTTTTTCTAATTGCTCGTTTAATTTTTTGCATGACGAACCTATTTTGATTTAAATCATGACAGGCAGCTCTAATTCGTTGTTGCAGCTGTTCACGTGAGTTGATCACACTTTCATATACCTTGTCTTTTATTATGCCCCAAATGGAAAAGTCCAAAGGAGTAATATCAGGCGAACGAGCTGGCCAAGGAACAGGGCCTCCGCGACCAATCCATTTGTTAGGATATTGCTCATTAAGCCAACCTACTACTGCCCTTCCCGAGTGGGCGGGTGCTCCATCCAACTGCAGTCAACAATCTGCACGAAGCTGTAATGCCAAATTTTCCAGAACAACGGGAAGATCATGTTCTAGAAAATCTAAAAATCCATCGGAATTTAAACGTTGAGGCAAAAATACAGGACCAACCAGTTCTCCATTAATAAAACCCAACCAAACATTCACACTAAATTCATTTTGAAATGATGACGGCCTAATAGCGTGTGGGTTTTCATGTTGGTTTACTCCGTAACGGTGCCTATTATGGAGAAAACGTAAGAATGCTTTTTTGCAGAACAATGTACGGACAATTGAAACTACTTATTATTTTGAAGATCAGTCAGTGGCGTAACACATACTTTTTATAAAAGGTATCGGCAAGTGCGAAATGCACGCCACTGGCTCTTTCTGTCGAGCTGAGATTTTGTGTATTAGTACTAGTGCACTGTGGCATTCACCACACAAAATTTGAGAACTATTGATTTACAACTCTAAGTGATATTAACAAAAAATGATAAAAAAAATTCAACTTCAACACCCTGTACTTCGAAAATAGTTCAGATATCGAAATAAGTTTATATAGTAAAGTCCCTTTAATTTTATCGGATCTACCTTTTCCTGAATTTTTTCAGAATAAAAATGGGACACCCTGTATAAACCATACAACTTTTATTTATTATTGATAAATTAATTTAACATACATCTGTATTAAATAAAAATGAATTGCGTACTGAAAAATAACAATATTGTTATAAATTCAGTAAAAACCGAAAAAAATGGCAAAGTTTGAAGAACCATAACACAATCTATTTTCATCGAAAATTTTAGGAAATTTTATATACTTTTTTTTCTATGAAACAATGTCTATATCTATCTCTGCTCAGAAAAAAGTTATTTGCATAAAAGTAAAAAAAAACAAAAAATTGAATTTTTTGCATTTTTTTGTTAATTTTTTTTTAATATATTTTGCAGTAAATACATTGTTAAAATTTTTTAAATAAGCTATTTCGATAGAAAGTCCCCATTATGTACAAAATTTGTCCTTACTCAAATTTTACTTCGTTTTCGAGATATACTCAGAAAACCATAAGGGTTGCATTTTCACCCCTATCTCCAATTTCCACCCTCTAATTTAATAGTACTTCGCGGTTTTTCATTCTAAATAACCATTTGAACGATTCATGCAAAAAAAGCCCATCAACGTTGTAGTTCCATACCATATGACATAATCAATAGCCTAAAAAAGACGAAATATTAATTGAGCTTGTAAAGAGCAACAAGCCATTATTTGATGCTTTTGACAAGGACTATTTCTTATTTGAATGTTTTTTGAATGGCCACATTCAGTCGCAAGGGGCGTGTAAACGCTGTATGCTATGTCGACAAATGCTGGACGCGCATTGAATATTATTTGTAGACTATACACATGCTCTAATTAATCGGTTTAGTTTCCCTTAAGATTTTCATGCAAAAATGGGGAAATCCTATGACAAAGGTTACAATTTATGTTATTTCTAAATTCTTTTCCCTTGTCACAAATAATTTCTTTTGGGATTCCTCGTTAAGTTCGTTAAGCAATTGTATCTTGTAGAATGTCAAAGAATAACTGCCGATATGTTGCAGAATGTGAGAGAAGAGATAGAGAATCAATTTTATTATTGCATAGATGTTAATGGCGGATATTTTGTACAATTTGTTAGATAAAGTTCACGTGTAGACCTAATTAATAAATTAGTAAATATTTTTATTTACTTTTTTTATTTTTGTTTTGACAAGCTGTCATTTCGTTACGGATAAAAATAATGAGGCGAAATTGTAGGATCATAAAGAACTCGATGAGACCTTTAAAAAGAGGTATGTCACGACCACTGTCCCCTATTCAAATTTGGGGGGTTGTTCTCTCCCCAGCTATCAAATCATTCTGAAGTCGACGTGTCCGAGCGTTTTCCCAGATTTTTATTTTAAACCAAGAAAATCGGGGTGGAAAGTTTCCATTGGCCCACCCTGTATACACTTTGTTCAGTTGTCAGGGTATCGCATATGTAACTTGTAATCTTGTGATTAAAAATAAAATTTGTTCTTCAAAAACTTTATTTTAAATGGACAATGAAACATTGTATGACTGGTTGATGGCCCCACTTCTACCAACGTAGCATGTAGTAGACCTAAATCTACCTAATTAAAAGTCAAGTACTATTAACAAAACATGTCAGCATAGCATTCTCGAAGTTCATTTATCATCCGTAAACATAACTATTCTTGCTTTCTGCACTCTTCTGTCTCTTATAATACAGCCAGCACTGTATAGACTGAACAGTTACTATTTACTGGTATGTCATTAAACTATGATATAATATTTTGAAAAAAGAAACCATTTTCCAAGCACTCAAGTTGGAAAATTTAGAGACGAGTATATGATAATGCTAAATAATTATATTAAAAGAAAATGAAAACACTGCAAGACTTAAAAATATTGCAATAATTTTATAAAAATAAATTTCCTATACGTTTTAGGAAATGATATCTGTACACGCTAAAGTAAACTTATTTTAAAATATTTTCTTGGTGTCTAAAGTCTCGATAGTTTATTGTTGTACATTCGACACAATGTCAATATTGAGCCTATAGTGATAAAATTACTACCTACATTGTTTGAAGTTTGAATAAGTGTTACTTGTTGTGCGTAATAAAATAGATGATATATTGCATATTGTTATTTTTAATTATTATGATGAAATTTTATCCAGAAAAATATGCAATACTCAACCTACGCTCTCGTTCTGCGTATAGGTAAAGACTTATATTTAAAACATATTGCATGGTCAAATCAACAAATATCGAACGAAATTTTCCGTAAATAGAAGTATCACATTTTTTTCTTCGCAACTCATGGTAGTTCTTTCTAAGTAATGAACTGATTGCGTTTTTATTTTTAATTTCAGACTGTTTGGTTAAACCTCACTACACCAAGAGAACATATTGTTATCTATGATTCAACTATGTGCGTTCCTGATATGGCAGGATATGAGTCAAGACAACTGATGAATAAGGCCTATAAATCTGCATTATCTATTCCACAGCAACAACAGTTACTTGGAGAATTAGAGGGTGACACCAAACTTGTTTATCATATAGGTTTGACACCTTCAAAGGTAAGATAATAAAGTAAATTTTCAGGTAATTGAAGAAGACTGTATTAAGACATTTGTTTCTGACTTGTAATTACAAAACAAAGTTAATTGAGATTTCTGTCACTAATACATTGTGTACGTGCAAAATGCAAGTTCTAAATGGTCCAACTGTCGTAATCTTTGATCCTGATCAATAAGAGCTCACAACGGGGACATCTGGGAAGATGGTCGGGTCCCACGCTGGGCGCCATGTCGTAAAGCTTGATCTGTGTCGGGATTGGTTCCCCACTCCATGGTTTTGGTGGGTAACCTCGTCACGTTATACAAGTGGTGGACCATGTCATGGTAGGTCATGTTCCCCCTCATGTCCGGTGGGTGCGCCCGGAGGGTATACTGAGTCGGTATTTGGAACTCTCGAAGCCGCGGACCTCAGCGCGTAGGGCACTGTGGCTGCGCCTTGCCGCGCATTTCGGAGGTCTACCGGTGTCGGTCCCTCGGGTTCTCCACGAATCATGAAAATGGGATATGTGGGTACGGAGAACTCTTCCTCTTTCACTCGGAGTGACGGGAAATTACTCGCTGGCAAACAAGCGTGAGGGCAGTCCGTGTCACCGCTGGCTTCCGTCTTCACTACCCCGCTAGATGTAGCGATAGTGGCAGGTAGACTTTGTGGGCCCGGTTCTCCGTCCTTGGGCGACGAATTCTCGCTTAGCTCAATGTTGATCATCGACTTACAATCTAATTTGTTTGATGTAGTGAGGTCACTGGGACTCGTAGCACTGGGATTATCGGAGGGTTTCATCTTACCCGGCCTTTGTTAATGTTTGAGCGAGCTTTGTTCTAATGTTCTGGGGTAGCACCGAAGCTAATGATATGTCTCTCGAGGGAGCCTGGAAGCGGGGCTGCTTTAAATTTTGTGTTCGCCGCTCAAGTAGCAGTCGTACTGTTGCCTTGGGGCGCCTTGGCCTCGATCGAAGATTCGTCGGGCGAGTGCTGCCTCGAAGGGTTTTAATGAACGGGCGGTCTCTGCTTGGGAAGCCGGTTAGCTGAAAGCTATGTGTGCGGGATACGGTACTCAACGGAGTTTCCGTAGGCTGCCGCTTATGTGTGAAGGACCTCGATGGAGGTTTGATCGAGGAAGGTTGCCTCGTTTTTACAGGGTTTGACGGAGCCTGTATGTGTAGGTCTCGACGGAGCCTATGGCTACCGCTGTCTCGAGGTACGGGTCTCAACGGAGCCGGTACGATCGGAGATAGGGCCTTCCTCGGAGGTGGTCAGCCTCGGACAGATGTATCCCGTGATGCGAGATATGGGATCTCTTGGCTCTAAATTTTTCCTCAGATAGAGGGCTTCGTCGGGCTAGGACGACCGCGACGGAATTATCTTGTAAAGTGAGATATGAGAGCTCTTGGTCTCTGATTTCACCTCAGATAGAGGGCTTCACCGGGCGAGATATCTCGTGAAGCGAGCTGTGAGAGCTAGGGTTCTATGATACCTCGAAAGGTCTTCGTCGGAGGTAGGCGGCCTCGACGGGGTCTCGGGAAGCGAGCCTGTGAGCGTATAGCTCCAAAGATCTTAAGTTTTAATATGCGGTTTTCGACACAAAACCACGGAAACTCATTCAAAAGAACTTTATTTAGTTTGAATACAATATATGATGGCGTTAGAACATATGTATACAATAATATTTATAAAATAATATGTGCGTCTAGCGCGGTTTCAGACTAGTTTGTCCTTTTAATGCACTGCGGATGCCTCGGGTAGACGTTTGTCCGCTTTTTGAAAAGTCCTCCAATCTCCATCTGTTTGGTGGGAAGCTCTCGTGTTGTCCGCCAAAGTATACATACTAAAACCGCTCGTCGCTGTGGACGCCTTTCCCCTCTGGCCTCTTTGGATTTTTTATCAATGTTTGAAGTCGGCATCGTGATGTTACTCTGGGGCCAGCAAGTCCTTATGATCGAAAAGTTTTAAATTTTCCGATATTCGGCAAATCTCGGGTCTCGGGTGCTGTTTGCGTTGTCGAGCACGGGGATAGAGTCACTGGAGAAATGGGATCCTCACAAGACGGACTTTTTGTGCCAAAGACGGAAAAATTGGAAAGTGAGTTGAAATTTTTCCGCCTTCGTAAAATGGCTTATAGAGTGCTTATTACTGGATGGATCTTCGCAACATTTATAGGGATGATGCACGCCCTGGAGTAGTACCGTGGTTTTGAGGTTCGAGATAAATCGCGGGGACACTTCGACAGAATTTTGGAAAACGTAAAATCCTTTTTCTTAACGTGTCGTTAGTAGTCGCACGATTCTGCTCGAATTTGGTGATGCTCACCACGGTAGTGTGCTGTACCGTGGTTGGAGGGTTCGGCCGAGATCGTATGAGTGGAACGGCTGAAAACGCGGAAAACGTAAAATCCACGTTTCCCCGTCTAACAGCGTTATGCATCATATGATTCGTGCCATACTTGGAGATGATGATGCTAGTAATACGGGGTATGCTGCATTTTATTTTCATCCCAATCGCTCGAGTGGTTCGGATGCGAGGTGCGATAACGTCCTTGGACCCAATGGAAACATCGGTAAAATTTCACATATCGTCCTGGAGTGCGCCGGGGTTCGTTGTCAAGTAACGGTTGTCGCTGCAGTGGGCACTGAGCGCGTTAGTGGCTCACCTGAGCGAGATCGGCCGCGATGTTGGAAAAATTGGAAACATGGCTTTCACGAAGCTATCGCCGGAGCGATCTGGCTGATTTTATGCGCCGACACCCGTGCTGTGATGCGGAGTCGGTGTTTAAGGGTTTCGACGACATCGGGTACGGTGTCGGATTATACCGTGGTGGAATTACTGGTCGCCTGATACGAAGTCGACGCCGGCGCGGCGGGCGGCCGAATTCTCGACCGTGGCGGCTTTTCTGATTAGCCCGGAAAGTGAGGCAAATAGAGATGTCAAATATGATTACTTTTGAGTAATCATGAGTACCGATTACTTTCGGTTTAAATAATCGGTACTTTGTATTCGTTACTTTGATTACTATGAGTAGTGGCCTCAAAATATATAAATATAAATAGAATAGTAATCAGTAATTACCTAATTGATATACAGTACTGTAAGTTATAGACGAGTAAATATCAAACGGCATCATATTATGAATATAGTCTAACCTCAATTTCTCTTAAAAAAGAAATGCAGTGTTAATACCTGAAATATTAAGGTTTGTTTGATAAAAAAAAATTATAATGCGACGATCAGATTTCGAATATAAATATATATTTTGAAAATAAACAATCAGTTTTAAAATAAACAAAAATAGAAAGTACATTTTATTTTTTAGATTATGTATTATACAGGGTGTCCGGTAACTACGGGGAAAAAATAAAAGGTTATATAGAGCAGGTCAAACGAGTGCTAGTATTTCATATAAACTTTTTACCTAGGTGCCATTGTTGAGGAGTTATTGTCACTCAAAGTAAGAAGTTGAAAAATGAATATTGCCCATAATTTCTAAAGGGTTACTTTGATTAACTTGAAATTTGGGGGAACAAAGCAACTCAATCAAATGTATCTTTGTACATTTAAAGTTGAATCAAATATTTTTTATTATACAAGGACGGTCGAAATTATGTTCTAAAATTTACGCATCTTTGACAGAGCTGTCGAATTTGACATTTCGTCCTCGCAGGCAGATAACCCTGTTACTTTTCTACATAAACGGTATACTTCATGACTTATGAAAAAATGAACGGTTGTCAAGATAATTAAATTTTTGTATTTTGTGTATAGTCACAACCGGGGACACAACGCAACAGAAAAAAAAAATTAAGAATGAAACATGGATATCATTACAATGATATTCTATTCTTGTCATCAACTCTTCTCTTGTATAAACCGGAGTTGAATACACCAATTCTTTTAGGTAACCCCACAAGAAGAAGTCAAGGTGGTTAAGATCTGGTGACCTAGGTGCCCATAAGTGTGGTCCGCCCTCATTTAGTCAGGCAAACGCCAGCAAAGATTCATAGTTAATGTATGGGCAGGAATAATCGGTAACCATTTAATAGGCCCCTTTTTCTTACAGGATAGATTAAACGGTGCCCGATATTTGAATTTTTTACAACACGATCTAAATCTACTACTAGAAAATGTGCCATTGCAAACAAGACAGGAGATGTATTTCATGCATGATGGGGCACCGCCCCACTTCAGTCGTGAAGTTAGAAATTACCTCAACGCAACATTTGGTGACAGGTGGATTGGGCGAGGCGGACCACACTTATAGACACCTAGGTCACCAGATCTTAACCCCTCGACTTCTTCTTGTGGGGTTACCTAAAAGAATTGGTGTTATTCAACTCCGGTTTGTACAAGAGAAGAGTTGATGGCAAGAATAGAACATCAATGCAATAAAATTAAACAGAATCCACAAATGCTATTTAGAGTGCAACAGAATAATCTTAAAAGAATAAGGAAGTGCATTGAACTAGATGGAGGACATATCGAGCATTTACTGAAGTAACCTCTTTTAATTCATATGTTTCATTCTTAACTTTTTTCTGTTGCGTTGTGTCCCCGGTTGTGGCTATACACAAAATACAAAAATTTAATTATCTTGACAACCGTTCATTTTTTCATAAGTATACCTTTTTTGTAGAAAAGTAGCAGGGCTAACTGCCTGCAAGGGCAAAATGTCAAATTTGACAGCTCAGTCAAAGTGGCGTAAATTTTAGAACATAATTTCGACCGTCCTTGTATAATAAAAAATATTTGATTCAATTTTAAATGTCCAAAGATACATTTGAATGAGTTGCTTTGATCCCCCTAATTTCAAGTTAATCAAATTAACCCTTTAGAAATTATGGGCAATATTCATTTTTCAACTTCTTACTTTGAGTGACAATAACTCCTCAACAATGGCACCTAGGTAAAAAGTTTATATGAAGTACTAGCACTCGTTTGACCTGCACTATATAACCCTTTATTTTTTCCCCGTTGTTACCGGACACCCTGTATACACAGTCTTATGCATATTTTTAGTCTGTTATAGGAAAGATTTTTTCTAATATAAGTACGTATAAAAATATGGTACACAAAACAAATAAAATTGAATGCAACGTAACAATACAAGTACTCGTTTCGTGTCGATATAATATGAATAAGTGTCAAGTGAGCATTGCATAAGTAAGTATCCATATGCCATTAGATAAAGTACTCTGTATTGTCTACATATATCCAAGAAGTAACGAATACTTTTTCAAACGAATAATCGTTACTTCGGATCCAAACGAGTAACGAGTTCTCACGTAACGAATTGATACTTTTTCGACATCTCTAGACTTAGAGGCGAAATTGTATATTGTCTCGCCTCTCTTCGGGGATGGTTTCCGCAGACACGCCGGAATGCGCATGACGCTGTCTGGGATGATACAGGGTGTTGAGGAATCTTGGAGGTCGCTCGAAAGCTTATACGACACAACCTATTTTCCATCTCGGTCAGTTTATGCTTCATTGATACCACCTTAGTTTCTAAGACCTTGATACATTCTTCCAGTTTAGAAGACACCTTGGTAACTATGCTGTCAGTAAGCTTATTCAGAAATGCAGTTTTTCACATATAGATTGTAACTGAGCATCAGTAACATTACGCCCCATGATTAATTAATTTGCTCACAATTTGTGTAACACACACACTCACACACACACTCACACACACACACACACTCACTCACTCACACACACACACACACTCACACACACAGACACACACAGGCACAGACACACACACCCACACAGACACAGGCACAGACACGCACACCCACACACACACAGGCACAGACACACACACCCACACACACAGAGACACANATGCCGCCATGGCACTTCTTGCAGCTTGATGGCCATGTGACGTCACTTCCATGCCGCCATGACACTTCTTGTTAGCGACCTGCCCTCAGCCTCCTCATGTAGCCACCCCCGTACCGCCATGACACTTCTTGCATGCCAACACCCACGCATCTCTTGCACAACGACAATGCCCACAAGAAGTCGCTGAAGGAGCGCGCCGAACTCGATGGACACTGGCCATGTGACGTTACTTCCGGCGTAGAACCGGCCTATCATATCTACTACCATACCTTTTTAGGATTATCATCTCTTCCCTTAAAGTTTTCTTTTTCATCTATATCTCCCGTCCCCATAAAAACTTTTCTTTTGGATTTGGAAGATTTTATGTTCGAGTTTTTGGGTTCCACTGGTCGAATTTGTGAAGGAAATAAAGACATTTTCTTTTAACAAAGGGGCAGTGTGGGGTTAGTTGATAAAATAAATTACATATCACAAATTAAATATTTTTATATATCAATGGCAATCTGCGATTTTCAGATCCAGCAAAATTATCAATAACTTATCATAAAATGAATTATTTTCTTTCAGTTGTGACAAATACCGTTTTTCTATGGAAACAAGAGATATATTTGAGAGACAATCTTGAGCTATCGTATTTCTAGCAAAAGTCTTTATACGTATAAGTGCTGAAAATGACCGTTCTGCAGAAGCTGATGTTATGGGAATTGTTGACACTAAAGATAAAAGTTTATATGTCTGAGGTAGATAATTTATTAATTTATTATTCCAAATAAAACTTAGCATTTCTTTAGCTGATGTTGAACTGCCTAAAAGTTGTTGGTCGGAGTACAATACACAGAGTTCATTACGCAATAACACGCTATCAAATACCGGATATTGTTTTATTAAACTGTCCATTAAATCATTCGGAAATAATTTGGAGAATAATGTAAAATTATCCGAATTTACTAAATCGAAGCACTGCAAACTATTTAAGCCAGAAAATCTAATCAATTTGGACTATAACAGTATCTAAAATTTCACAAAAAATTGGTTTATAATGAATATCAGTTCTTTCAAAATTATATGTCTTTCTTTTCTTTGAGGGCGGGTCATCATTAAAGGTTTCGCTAATGTCTTCTAAGAAAATTGCATACAACCAACGCGTCGAAATGTATCTCATTATTACGGAATTCTTTTAATTTTGATAAAAGTGATTTAATTCTCTTTTTCGAAAATGTTACATCAGTTAACTTATTCTGCAAAATTTGGAATACAACATCGGTTTGTTCAAAAATCATTGTAAAGGTTTTCAAGAAAAAAATTAAATTTCTGTCCAACAACAATTGTTTTAATCCATAAGCGGATCCTAAAGGTTGTTGATTATTTAAAAAATCCTCACTATCCGGGATGAAATTAAAAACCTCAATAAGTTTCTTTCTATAAGTTTTGACCGTAAAAACAGCTCTAGAAAAAAAATTCCAACGAGTGGGAGCATTACTTGGAATCCTGTGTTGCATTATTTTATTTAATACGTCAGATCTTTTACTAGATTTGGAAAAAAATGAGGAAAATCCAAAAAGATTTGAAAAAAAAATTCTCACTTCTTTAATGCCGTTGCAAGCTTTACTTAAAACTAAATTTAATTTATGTGCTTAACAATGATTAAAATAAGCTTGAGGAGCTACGTCTTTTATTTTTCTATGAAGTCCATTAACATGACCTGACATAACGGCGGCACTATCATAGGTTTGAGCAATTAATTTATTTTTAAGTCAAATTTTCCAAATAAAAAAATTAATAATTTAAACAAACTATCTGCATCTCTACCACTTGTTACGTCAAAAAATCCAAAAAATCTTTCAACAACTTTTCTATGCACTACGTATCTAAAAATTACCGATAATTGAGACTTACAGGTAACATCTGTGGTTTCATCAACTTGCCAGGAGAAAAATTCGCAATTATTTAATTCGTCATAAATTTTACTTTTGATAATTGAACTAATACTCTCAATTAAATCGTTTTGAATGATTTTAGAGGTTCCCGAAAAAACAGTGGCATTATCTAAGAAATTCTGCAATTTTGAATCGTATGTTTTTAATAAATTTGTTAACTCTTTAAAGTTTCCTTGATTAACAGAATCCACTTTTTCATCATGTCCGCGAAAAGAAATTTCTTGAGACGATAAAAATATTACTACATCGATTAGTCTATTTAAAATATCTATATTTTCACGAACCTTCTCATTATAATGTTGTATTTCCGTTTTGTGAACAGAATCTAATGCGTTTACAATATTCCGTTTACCGAACATTTCAAATTTAATACGCGATGAAATATGTTCTTGCGATTTTTCGTACCTTTCGAGGCCTCTCGTTAAAATTTTTAAGTTGTTAAAATCGACCCTGCCCCAAACCGATAGATTATCATTAGTGAAAAATAAACATTGCCAGCAGTATAATTTATTTCTAATAGTTGATGCAGTTAACCAGTCGTTTTTTCTATAATTATTGTCGTTAAATCCCCTATTTTGTTTTTCACCCACTGCAACTAAAGACGGCAAAGAAGGCGTTGGTCTCGATTTATGTTTAATTATGAGCTTTTCTTCATAACTGAGAGTACTAAATCCTTTTAATAATAAATAATCTACAATGTCCATGCAACTAAAGAAGTTGTTGAGGTTATGTTCGTTTCCTGCACTCTTTTATTTTAATAAAGTTAAGTACATACCAGAGTAAAATGTAAATGATTGTTTTACTTATTAATTATGACCGTCTCAAAAAAATTCATTAAAGCTGTTTTACATTGACAATTTATTGATCAATTAATTGATGAAGTCGCTTCATCAAGAAATTGGTCAAGTGTAATGCACCAAATCAGCTGTCAAATAACTTCATCAATTTATTCATCAAGTTCTTGACGAATTAGAGCATGTTCTATTTTCGTCAATTTCTTCTTGAAGTTCGGAAGTACCAACCCAACAGATTTCCAGCCTCAGATCAGTAATCACGCATCCTATAGAGCTCTAGGAGTTTTAGCGCCGCAGGCAAAAATTTTAAGGAATTTGAAGGTCATTGTGTTTTGCAAGTACCCCAAAATGAATACTGTCAGTGTGTACAGTAGCTACTTAGATACAATGCGAGAAATAAAATTCCAACGTCTTGGGGCTGAAGTGGATAATCGATCAACCAACCCAGTTAGGATACAATTATGTAGATTACAGTAATAGTTCATTCTCTATAGTTTTTGAAGTTCCTTTAAAAACATGGGCATCACTAAGATGTTTATCTAAAACGGGATCAATTTTTGCACTATAGTCTATCAGTTCTAAAAATACCCCTTTGTTTACCGAGTCACTTTTTTTATTATGTCCACGAAGAGAAAGGTTACATGTACCACATAGTTTTAAGATATTTAAAATTTTTGAAAGAAGGAATCGATTTTTCTTAAGGGCCCCATATTCTTTAAATAGTGTTTTCCGCAAAGACAAATAATTTCAAACATTTAATAACTGAATAATCTAAAGCTTATCAAATAATAGGAATGTTATGTCATGCCACCTGAGTATTTTCAAAGACGCCGCAGTAAAACGAATAAACAGGTGCAAAAACGATCAAACCATCAAGGTTTTAGGTACTGAAATCTACGAAAATACTAACTTTTTTATATATAACTCCACATGTAAATATTCTTATAACATTTACTTGCTTAGTCCTACATATAAAATTGTTTACTTTTATTTATAAGTACGTGAAAATAATTCTTAAAATGTGGGGTTAGAATAACAGCAAACGCATGTTTTATAAACGCTTTTTTTTACTTATTATTTTATTTGAGTAAATTTAAATGGTAACAATGAATAAACAAAACATCAAGGATTTTATTTTTGTGCTTACTTTTGTTCTACACGTTATACTTTTAAAGATTTCAGTACCTAAAAACACCAGAAGTTTCACTATTTGTCGGCCAGGAATATGGCAAGCTTAACTGTTTCGTTATGACTATTTACTATTTATTTGTTCTGCATAAGCAGTATTTAAACAAGAAGCAATATTTACTCTTCCTAAAAGTAAAAAACTTACCAACTTATTTTTGTGTTTAGGAGAATTTTCATGTTTCTTAATTTTAATTTCTAAATGTTTCAAGTCAGAAACTCCAGTTTTCGTCCAGTATTCTTCGCCTCCTCCAAACAATAAACATACAAAACAAAAAAAATCTATTTGTTTGGTCACAACCACACCACAACCACAGGGTCTTATCATAAATGTTTTTATCAAATTTGCGAAAGCCGGCCCACTTTTTGCACTCTTTCCGCACCTCAACTAAATTCAACACTGGCGTTGGACGTCCGTTATTTTTCAATTCGACTTTTTCCTGTAAACTTAAATTACTAATAACAAGTTTTTTTATTTCACAAACTCTCATTTTAAACTTAAACTTATAAAATATAATGTCTTAAAAAGTGCCAAAGCAAAAACAAAACACTTATAACCAAACTTCAATGATACGGGTTACTGCCTCATGGAGTCCCAAAACAAAGCGCGCGAGCCTATTGTGACGTCACTCGACTCCGGCGTCGAAGTTGGACGCCGTCCGCGACGACGCCCACCGCTAACCGACCGTCGTGTGCTTCCCGACCTAGCTCTGCATGCGCGACTCTCTCTCGTAGTGTTCCGTCGAAACCGGCATCCATCTCGGCGTATATGTATTACCTCAGTACCAGACGCTGTGTACCGTCCCTCGTTGCGAATTCTTTATTAAAATTAGACTTTCCGTCGAATTCTTTACTTCGGAATACACCTAGGTGTAATTCCGGAACTACCTGGTATGGGTCTAAGACCTCTTTTCTAATGACAACTTTTAGGGTCTATCTTTTCCCTGGGAGGATCTGATTGTTTTTCCACCCTTGTGGCTCTTCTTTCTTTTTACTTAATATTCTTTTTCCACTTTAAGGGTTTATCTTTTCCCTCATCAAATTCTTCTTTATTTATTCTTTTTGTGTTTTTTGAAAAAAACCTTTTTTTTCCTTTCCTTTTTTTTTATTTACTATTATAAAATAACGCCGCTATTAATAAATAACGCCGAATAAATGTTAATGGTACTCCGAAAGTAGACCCAAGTGTCTTATCGGAGGAGTCACTCTGGTTTGTCGACCAGGACATACACCTCGAAACGCAGAGGCGAGAGTGAGCTGGCTAGGCGCGCGCCAATATCCTTGGCAGGAAAAATGACCTCGGATGGAGCGGGGTCGAGCGGGATTATCGCTCTTTACCCACTTCATCGCTGTAGGCCCGGACGCCTCGTAGAGGTAGGCCCTTTCCCCGTCATTCCGGACCGCCAACGCGGCCGGATTGGATCGGTTCGTGGGGCCTCCTCCTGTCCTGGCTGGGCCCCGCCGGCTAGGGCCCTTTCTTCTGGCGCTCTTCTTTCTTCGCCGGCTCGTCTGTGTATACCCCCGGGGGTGTCGTGTATCGGTCGCAAACGACGTTGGGTAGGGTAGTGCGGCTATGCAGCCTGGGATGCGCTTTGCTAAGGTGGCCCTTAGGCTAGCGCGGGAGGGGA
>NW_019417148.1:170806-172642 GCF_000390285.2 Anoplophora glabripennis
TTACCTCAGTACCAGACGCTGTGTACCGTCCCTCGTTGCGAATTCTTTATTAAAATTAGACTTTCCGTCGAATTCTTTACTTCGGAATACACCTAGGTGTAATTCCGGAACTACCTGGTATGGGTCTAAGACCTCTTTTCTAATAACAACTTTTAGGGTCTATCTTTTCCCTGGGAGGATCTGATTGTTTTTCCACCCTTGTGGCTCTTCACTCTTTTTACTTAATATTCTTTTTCCACTTTAAGGGTTTATCTTTTCCCTCATCAAATTCTTTTTTATTTATTCTTTTTGTGTTTTTCAAAAAAAACCTTTTTTTTTCCTTTCCCTTTTTTTTATTTACTATTATAAAAATAATAACGCCGAATAAATGTTAATGGTACTCCGAAAGTAGACCCAAGTGTCTTATCGGAGGAGTCACTCTGGTTTGTCGACCACGACATACACCTCGAAACGCAGAGGCGAGAGTGAGCTGGCCAGGACGCGCGTCCAGCCTTTTTATGTGTTTCGGTGCGGTAGAGCTAGGCTCCGCCCACCGCACCGAAAACTCGACCTTAGTGACAATATAAAAAGAAGAAATCATTTTTAGAAGTTCTGCATATAATACTAAAAAAAGATAATGCAGACTTTATGTCTTAGCCATGATAACGGCCACAACCTGATTAAACACAAAAAGCATACATCATGTAATTTTTTTAAATTTTAGTTCATGTTGTTGAAAAAAAATTTACTTATGCTTAGAAATAAGACAATTTTGTTGAAAAAAATTACATGATGACAACCAGCGTTAAAAACAGTTTCGAATGAGGTGTCACTCGACCTAGAGAGCCATTTAAGATTCTAAAGTTGAATATGCCTCCGCGAGAGGGGTTGTTCTGGCGAGTCTGTATTTAACGCTAAAATGTGTTCTCCTCGAAAACAAAATGGACGTGTCGCGGCAATTTTAATATATTGAAACGTAGTTTAAAATAAACCGGGTGCAAAGTTTTCAATGGTACACCCTGTATATTGTTTAACCTGTTGAATTTAAAAATATCGAAAGTACTGAGAGGACGGGATAATTCTTATGTAAGCCTTAATCGATTCGGCAAATACTATTTAGAAATTTATTTCAGTATGTAGATTCAGTCAACGAACTCAGAAATTAAAATTATTTGATCAAAACCCTAATCAAAGTATCAGCGCACCAGAGACTTTTTGAAAGCGTTTGAGTGATGCTATCCAATATTTCGTGTTTTTTTATGTGTATCTTCAGGCGCCATATTGGAACTACCATGAGAGGGTTAGAGAAGTGATACGGCTTGGGGGTAACTTTTGTAAATAACAGATCAATCGGATATAATAATCAACTTTAGTTACCTGTAATAGATTATAAGCGATTTTAGTGATATTGTGATCAGACTTTATAACTCAACCAGAAAAAGTGCCATTTTAGCGATTTGGAATATTTTTTTGAGGTTAGGTACGACTAGTAACTAGTTGGGTTCAAACGGATATAGGAATTCGATTCAGTGATCCCAAAAATATAAAGATATGTTGGTTACACTGCTACCTTCTAATTTCGCTGAGGGTTGATGTACTTACTGTGAATTTAAAAAAAAGGGGTCCAAGTTGGAAGTGCAAAACCCTAAGCTAGCCGTCAGCCGGAGCTGGTCGTGCGGTCAATCTTTAAGAGGACCGTTTAGTTTAAGGGCGCCAGTAACCATTTACCCTAGGGTTCTAAGCTACTCAATATTCGGTTACTAAATATTGAGTTAAAAGATAATGTTGACCCAAAATAGCTTATTTAGCAACTAGTAGCAACACCTAATCCGGTTATATTTTAATCAATTTACTAAA
>NW_019417149.1:0-28142 GCF_000390285.2 Anoplophora glabripennis
GTCGTGTCTGTGTGTGCGTGTGGTGAGGTGTTGTGTTTTTGTTTTTGTGTGTTTTGTGTTTTTCTGGTCATGTCAGCGTATGGATTTAACGAACATTGAATTCGAAATCAGCAATCCCAAAATCGTATTCAGTTTACAATAAAGTATTTTTATGTTTCTTAGATAAGAATATTGATAGATATCAATATTGCTCATTAAATAGAATTTTCCATGATTGCAGACGTCATATTGGAACCGCCATGATGTTTTTTTGAATCACCAGACGGCTTTCGATAGAATTTTTAAATATGAAGGTTTTGACACGTCGATCAATATTGACGACTTTTTATTCTGGGCAGCCCACGGTGCCCATTGACGTGAAACGTGCGATATCTTTTGTTAAAATCAACTGCATTGTGCTTTATGAAATGTTTAATTGCAGTGAACGACGGCGCACTGAGGTTACGGGAATTTCCGCCACACTATCACTCACCGTAGCAATATTTTCGGCTGGACGGCCAATAAAAGGCCGGCCTATTTTTTTATTGTCTGCAATCGAACCTTTCTGTTCAAATTTGACAAGTAATCCTTTCACAGCTGTTTCATTCCTTTTACCGAAATTCCACGTGATTTGCGCACAATCTCAGTTACACACTCTCCGTACTTGTAATGAATTTTCAGTCTTGACTCGCCATCCGTCATATAATGTGAAACTGCACAATGCTGCCAACTCTTCGGAATGAAAATGGCGCATAATTCAAATCGTGCTTTACTTTTGAGACACCCTTTACTTACCAAGAGGAATGTGAAGTTTGTTATTATAAAAAGTTGTTCGTTTTGCACTGTAAACATGGAAACAGAAAAATATACTCGTTAATGTATAAATAAAAANGGGGAAGGGGAGAGGGGAGGGAGAAGGAGGAGTGGGGGTGGTCTCAGGTGCCGCCTTACCTACTGCAATATTTTCGGCTGAACGGCCAATAAGAGGCCGGCCTATTTTTTTTATTGTCTGCAATCGAACCTCTCTGTTCAAATTTGACAAGTAATCCTTTCACAGCTGTTTCATTCCTTTTACCGAAATTCCACGTGATTTGCGCACAATCTCAGCTACACACTCTCCGTACTTGTAATGAATTTTCACAGTCTTGACTCGCCATCCGTCATATAATGTGAAACTGCACAATGCTGCCAACTCTTTGGAATGAAAATGGCGCATAATTCAAATCGTGCTTTACTTTTGAGACACCCTTTACTTACCAAGAGGAATGTGAAGTTTGTTATTATAAAAAGTTGTTCGTTTTGCACTGTAAACATGGAAACAAAAAAATATACTCGTTAATGTATAAATAAAAATGTGTCAAATATAGTGATTTCGTTTATTGGAAAATGATATACAAAACATTACTTCAATTAATAATTGGTAACATTTATAAAATGTCTTAAGAAATCCTAAAATTATGGCAGTTTTAAGTACTTATTAGATAATTACTCATCAAATGCAAAATTGGGGAGTTTCCCTTTATCTGTTCCATCTGAAAAACTCTCTTCTGTTGCTTCTGACGCTTTGTGGTAATCTGCTCTCAGAGTGTACTCTCGGTATTTTAAAACTCTGCGGCTGCATCGGTTTGGTCACTCTAACGTGCCTCCAGTAGCACCCAGCCTCGCTTGTTAACATATTCTGAAAATAATAGGATTAAGTGCGCTAAAATATTTGTACCAAAATAGAAACTAGTTATTTATGCAATAAGTGTTTAAAATAACAATTTAGCCTTGAGTGAAAGGATATTTTAGACACATTGCATTTACTGCAAAAAATGAAGGTTTAAATTCTAAGAAAAGTTTGTATATTCCATTTTAATTTTCTAAAAAAAAAAATTTCTTGTCAATTTATTGATGTTAAAAAATCAATATCTAGTTCGAAATAATATATTTCACTAGGAGTCTAGAAATAAGGATTTTTCCGTGCACATGTGACAAATTCTTGTACGGAAAAATCTATCGTGTAATGAACGACATTTTTTATTATACTTCTTTGAAAACGAAAACATAAAAACAAAATATAACATAAAAAAGCCAAACGAAAAAAACTTGGAACATTTTTATTTTCATAACAGTTATAGAAATAAATTTAAAAATGTAGAATAAGAATATTGAAAATTAATTAGGTAACTAACTAGATAACTATTAATAATAACAGTTCCAACTGATAATGTTTTTAGTTTGAATTGTTATTATTAATTTGCACGCTTAACAAAACCGTGCGCTTTTCAAAATAATATCGTACTCGATTCAATTTTTCAAGTAAATTTAACATTTTTTTTACCATTTTTTGTTAATTACGAAAAATAAATATGAATGTTTGGTTTCATAGCTTCTTCTGTTTTAAATTTTTACAAAACATGTACAGCTAATCACTCTGTATACCATGAGGTAAGTAGTAATGTTTAACTTATTCAAAATAATCCAGCAGAGCAGAACAAACCTAAGCTTTAGACACGGTGAAGTGGCAGTAAGGCCAATGCCCCTCGACCATTTCATCAATTCCCGCATATCGTAAAGACAGATGAGAAATTAAATATCTATTGAATCTTGACGGAAGAAACAAACGTGTTACCTCAAGCGTATTCTGCTCCATATCGGCAATAGAAATTGAAAAAAAGGAATTATAGAAATATATCAGAAAATTTAATTCACGGTAAATAGCACCCAATTAGATAAATGCGAAGAATATACAAAGATTTAATATGTACCATATCACCCTGAATAACAATAATTACACAGCCACACAAAAAAAATAAAATATTTTTCAAGTCTGACTATGTCTATGTGTTCGGGGTAGTTGAATTTGAATCCGTGGACCATTTAAACCCAACTCGTCAAGTTTTACCGATAACCCTATATCACCTCATAAACCAAGCTGTCAAGTCCAATTACCCACAACGGTCCTGTAAAGGGACCTGTGTTCCCACAATAACCCCATAATCCTATACATTCACCCTCAAACCTCCTAACCCCATGACCATATATTCCCATAACCCCATAACCGATAACTTCAACAACCACGTTAGTTTAACTTGCTCTCTCATAGCGGGATATATCAGGGTTCTATAAACAGAATATATTTAACCCTATAATCCCTAACCCCCTAACCCCATAACCCTATAAACTCGTGACCACATAACTCCCATAACCACCTTACGCAGTAGTTCGATTGTTTGATGCAAGGAACATAGTCTATATCGTTATTGGCTCCCAGTTTCATCATCTCCATTAGATTCTCCGTCAATTTAAAAAATATCATGCCAACTGAAGTTTTATTTCGCGGGGCCCGCTTTCGCACCCTGACCAGCCGCCGATTCTGGGCATCCGAAACCCTGTCTCGTACGTCTTCCACCTGTGTCTGCCGTGACGGCATGAAAGCCATGATCCAGAGACTCCAGGGACTTGGGTTAGTATCCGCGAAATAAAGCTTCATTTGGCATATTTTTTAAATTGACGGGGAATCTACTGGAGATGAAACTGGGAGCCAATCACTATATAGACTATGTTCCTTGCATCGAACAATTGAACTACTGCGTAACGTCGTTATTGGAGTCATGGGGTTGTAGGGTTGTGGAGTTATAGGGTTACGGGGTTAGGGGCCTGGGGGATTATAGGGTTAATTATATTCTGTGTATAGAATGATATATCTCGCGATGAGAGAGCAAGTTAAACTACTGAGTAACGTGGTTATTGGAGTAATCGGTTATGGGGTTATGGGATTACAGGGTTTTGGGGTTAGGAGGTTTGGGGTTGAATGTATAGAATTATATGGTTATTGTGGGTGCACAGCTCCTTTTACCGTTGTGTGTAAATAAGACTTGACAGCTTGGGTTATGAGGTGATATGGAGTTATCGGTAATAACTGACGTGATGGGGTTAAATGGATCATGGATCCGGATTCAGCAACCCCGAAAACATAATATGGTATACATTGTCTGATCTTCAGACTAGAAAAACATTTTGTTTGTGTGGCGCACTTATAATTGAAAACAAAACAACAATTCAATTTATTTTTAAATCAAGATAAACATTATTATTAATTTTGAATGAAGATAAACCTTAATCAGTTAGGTTAATCACACATTTTATTTAGAAACGACATAACATTTCGTTTCAATACCATAAAACATTATTAACTTACATTGTAACTGTCAGGTGGATTTGACATATACTGCACACCGCTGGGACAAATTAAAACCGCCCTGTATCTACCAGCACTATTATGGTTGGCAAACGTCGCTTGCTCCCGAACTGAATTAGCTACTTCTGAATCGTATTCGTCTAAAAAAAAATTAACGTTAATTTTACCAAATAATTGGATGACACAATATTATTTTTATAATTCATAAATTTTCTAATACTATATAATTTATCTCTCACTGCTGCGCGACGGAACCATGACCACCGCTGTAAACACTTTACAGATTTGGGAACGAGCTACGGCGAGCGAGTATTTTCAAATACATTTTGCAAGTCGAGTTAAATTGACTGTACAGGGTGGTTGATTTTCGATAGTTTTATAGGGTACAGCCAAAACGGTGATAGATACAAAAAATCTGATATCGATGTCCCGTCCTCTTTTTTTGAGTTTACTTCGCTGGTCCCAAAAGATCTTGGCTAACTTGATTAGTTTTAGATATACAGGGTTTTTTTGAAAAATGGCCCATTTACATTAACCTCTCTATCTCCGTTGTCATTCAATTTAGAAGAAAAAAGTGTGCACATTATTTGTTCTATTTTTTATTAGGAAGCCATTGGCGTACTCAGATTTTTTACAAATCGCACAGTTTCTCCGATATTGCATAAACATAGGTTTTTTTAAATAGAACACCCTGTATTTGGCCATCCCGTTGAGTAGCATTTTTTTTTACCTTTTCAGCCATATATAATAATAGATACTTTTTATTTGCCTAAATGAAGAAAAATGCAAAAATGTAGATATAGATATTTTTTCAGTTGGCCATGTTATTTATTTATTCGTCTTTTGTTGTTTAATATTGACAGTTAGTTTATTTTTGACTGATTGAAAGCTTGTTAAACGTCTATTACTTGGTTTTAATTTTGAAAAGTATAAAAATGGTGTACGAAAATCTTCACAAAGTTCAAATGTTAGAGTGTTACATTGAAAGTGAAAAAAATAGTGACACAGCTTTAAACTTATATTTGGAGAGATACCCAGAGCGTCATCAGCCAGAAAAGAGAATTTTTAGCCGACTCTATGATAACTTGTGTGAGTTTGGTTCTTTTCAAAAACCGAGAGCTAAATCTTATAATATACAGAATAGAGAAAATGATGAAATCAATACTTTAGCTTTTGTTGTCGCAAATCCCAATGTATCCAGCAGAGAAATTCAAAGAACGATAGGAATTGGTAAATTCAAAGCATTGAGAATTTTAAAAAAACACAAGTTTCGACCATATACTATAAGAAAAGTCCACCATTTGCATCCAGGAGATGAAGAGAGACGCGTCATTTTCTGCCAATGGTTTTTGCAGCAAACTCATGTATACCCCAATTTTTTTCAAAATGTTATTTGGACCGACGAGGCTTTTATAAGCAGCGAAGGTATATTCAACCGGCATAATGCGCGTTATTGGTCAGATGTTAATCCTCACCAAACTGTGGCCAGAATTCAACAAGGGCGATTTGGTTTTCATGTATGGGTAGCTCTCTTCCACAATAGAGTGTTAGCTTACGAAATGTACGATGAAAACCTTAACGCTCAGAGATATGTGAGAATTTTACAAGAAAATATTATTGAACTGCTGGACGATATGTCACTAGCTCAACGATATAATATGTTCTTTCAGCATGATGGTGCGCCTCCACATAATTCCCACATAGTTAGAGAATTATTAAATCATAATTTCGGGGACAATTGGATCGGTACGTACGGACCAAACAGGTGGCCGCCTAGGTCACCAGACCTAACCCCTATAGACTTTTATTTTTGGGGGGATGTTAAAGACAAAATTTATAAGTATAGAGCTAATAATGTCGAGGAGCTAAGGGAACATTTTGAAAACTATATTCAGCGGGTGTCAAATATTCACATTTACAATGCGACCCGTTCCATTGCCAAACGTTGTCAGTTATGTATCAACGAAAATGGCCGACAATTCGAGCACTTGCTGTGACTTTGTTATGTCATTTTTGTTTTATTGTTGTTTCTCTCATTTTATAGTTGTTATTTTTGTTTAGTTTATGTTTAGATAATAGTTATAAGTGTACCTATAATTAAACCTATTAAGTAAAGATAAATGGATAATCTAATTTATTTTTTTTTTAATCTTTTAGTCTAAGTTAGGTGCTTAACATAAAAATAATAATAGAAAACGAAGAGACCAATACTAAATATAACAATAAATAACATGGCCAACTGAAAAAATATCTATATCTATACATTTTTGCATTTTTCTTCATTTAGGCAAATAAAAAGTATCTATTATTATATATAGCTGAAAAGGTAAAAAAAAATGCTATTCAACGGGATGGCCAAATACAGGGTGTTCTATTTAAAAAAACCTATGTTTATGCAATATCGGAGAAACTGTGCGATTTGTAAAAAATCTGAGTACGCCAATGGCTTCCTAATAAAAAATGGAACAAATAATGTGCACACTTTTTTCTTGTAAATTGAATGACAACGGAGATAGAGAGGTTAATGTAAATGGGCCATTTTTCAAAAAAACCCTGTATATCTAAAACTAATCAAGTTAGCCAAGATCTTTTGGGACCAGCGAAGTAAACTCAAAAAAAGAGGACGGGACATCGATATCAGATTTTTTGTATCTATCACCGTTTTGGCTGTACCCTATAAAACTATCGAAAATCAACCACCCTGTACATTGCAAATTTAACATTTCCTTTTTATTGTTTCATAAGACAAATCTATTTAATTGTCTAGATGACATTGTAAAAAAATTAGATATCGCACTCATTATACTTAAATTCTTTCAACTTTACTCACCTTTAACATCAACTGTAAAATGACAAAACGCTCTATTTCCTGCTTCATCGCTAGCAACATAGGAAATATGATGTAAACCTAAGCCAAATTCGCTTCCAGGTTCCTATTGAAATAAAAAATTAAGTCTTATCTGCAGTTGAGTATATTAAAGTATGAATATCCATGTGGATATGTACTCTACAACATTACAATAAACTAAGTCGAGATTTGCAAAGTTGTTCCCAGACATCAGTAATTGATACACATAAACTTTATATAGCGACTCGAAATTATGTCATGTTTCATGACCCAAAATGATGGAACAAAATTCATATTTTTTTTCGTTGAAATTTAAAACAAATTGCTGAAACAGGTCAGTTAGTAAATAGAAATTGTCACTTTTCTGCAATATTTTCTATTTCTTCGAGACATGTTTGACAGACCTATAACATTACCGACATTTTTATTAATAGGACGCTCTATATTTTATAGTATAAATAGATAGCCCTTCTAAAGACGAATTCAGCAATATAAGGTTATACCTACTTTTATGTCATAGTTGTCAAAAAATGGAGGAATAAAACGAAAATAATAATTTAGTACCTACTAGTTTTTATTTTATTACAGCAAATGTTCAAAGTGGCGCCCATTAACCATTGCACAATGCCCAATTCGGTGTTCAAAGTTATAAATTACATTTTAAATAACATTTGGTGTTATATTTCGAACTTCTCTGATATGATTTTTCAATCCTTCGATAGTGTCTGATCTGTTCACATACACTTTGTTTTTTAGATAACCCTACAAAAAATCTAGTGAGGTTAAGTCAGGGGAGTGTGGTGGCCATTCAAGCGGTCCTCTTCTGTTTATCCATCGATTTGGGAAAACTTCTTGTTGGAACCAGACATCAGCAGCAAGCATATCGTGCTCATTAGGGTTAGGAAGAATTAATTCATTCCAGGGCTGGATTCAGCTAAAAACGCAGCAATTAAATAAATGTCGCCTGTCACATTGCCCTCAAAGACATAAGGTCCCAATATGCGATTTCCTACTGTTCCAACCCAAACATTCACTTTTTCCGGCCATTGTGTATGTTTTTCTTGCATCCAATGCAAATTTTCTGAGCTTCAGAGCCTAGTATTTTGCCTATTCACGATTCCGTTTAAGCAAAAAGTTGCTTTGTCATGTGATTTTTTAAGTTGGGTTGTCTTTCAAATAAATTTCTAATTTTCTCGTAAAACTGTAATGTTCTATCTATATTATCTGCCCATAGTTCTTGTAAGACGTTAACTTTGTAAGGACGCCACATTTGAGACTTCAGAGTTCTTTGAACTGAGGACTTCGACAAGTTGAAGTTGGCTGAGATGGATGAGTGAGGATTTTCAGTAACGGCGAACATCACATTTTGGCGGTGATTTTCGCTTATTGTTCTTCGCCTTCCTGATTCAGGTAAATCTTTTATACTTCCGGTTTCAAACTTTTTGAATACTTCTATTTTCTATTTACTAATTGACCTGTTTCAATGATTTTTTAAAATCTTCCATCATTTTGGGACACAGTGTATTTTAGACACGTAATATTCCTAGAACGCTATATAGAAAAAGATTGGGTAACAATCAAGACTCAGGGTATTAGGGGGTCTCGGGTATTCCCTTCTAGTTTTTAAAGTATAAGTTAATGAAAAAGTGCACCAAGTCTCCTCTGTACCATGAAATCTGGAATTTGACAAGACCATTTTATGTCCTAACTTTCCAGATATAAAATTAAATTTTCTGTTAAAATATAGTTTTTGAAACAAATAACATCCTTTATAGTCCAGTATACAAAGGTAAAAATAGGGTATTACCTCCGAATTCTTGACACTCGCACCGATTTTCATGAAAATTGGTGAGTAATCTCATTTCACCCTCTTTTACAAAAGTTACATATCCATAGTGTGTGCTTATTGTTTTTAGGGGGTGAAAACTAGCCCTTCTTGCAAAAAACGTAAAAACTATAGATTTGAGTGTTATGTCAATAGAATAAGCTTTCTTTTATGTTTTGAATAATAATTTTTGATTTGTAGCAACATTCCAACCCATAAAATCCACCCTTTATGAGGGAAAAAAACAAAAATTAATTTTCGCGGCCCTGAAATGTTTTGACGGAACAATATTTTTTACTGTTTATGAAATAATACATGATTTATTGCAACGTTTCAACCCTTATTGCAGAAAATAAAGCAACAAATTTTTTTCACATCTTCATAGCATTTATAATGAATGAAAGACTCATCACTGTTTGTAATGTTACTGATGATTCATTTCAACATTTCAACCCTTAAAAACAACCCTTAATGAGGAATTGAAAATTTTTTACCTGCTTCAAAACACTCAACGATACATTACTAAATTCAACGAGATTACTTAAAACTCGAAACTTAAATTATGTAATTAGTGAAAGAGAAAATAAAAATTATTTGTGTATTATGCAATAACACTTTATTATCAATAATTTACATAGGTATCATTAAAGAACTATCAAGAACTGTCGACTTCCTCTGTTTGGTCTATGATTGGAGGACAATTTTGGCAACTGTTCCCAGAACATGTTCCGTATGTCGCATTACAATAGAGTCCAACTTTGTGACAACTGCAAGTCGCATCGCATCCTTTTTTGCAATTGCAAAATATCATTTTTAAAAGTTCTTAGGTTGCAGGCTGGTTTAATATTTTGATTGGCTGGAGAGAATTTTCATTTTTAATCCATCCCCAATCAGTTGGACTAATGCTATCATTATCAAGCCACACCTGAATTTGTTAAAAAACTCTCTTAATGTGTTGGTCCAGAACATCAACTGTGGGGACAAGAGATGACAGTTTCACAGCCGTTTTCTTGTTAGTAGTCTTAACGAAGGACTCGAACCGGAAGCGCTCCAGAACAGATGTAAAGTCCTTGATGTCGCCCAATTTTTGAGCCTGTATTTCTTTAGCAGCTTCGTATAGAACTACTGTGCAGTATCAACCGGCTTCTAAATTTTATCTAATATTGATGTAGGGTTTTAAAATACATCCGCCTTGTCTCTCACATCTGGCCGTTTTTCCATTAGATTAAAAAATATTTTTTTGCCTTTATTGAAAAACGTCGACGTTGTATCGCATCCAGTAAAACAATGAGTGAGAAAAAAGTATCGATTTTGTATGTTTGGATACAAAACTTCAAAACTTTTAGAAGAATACAACACAGATGAAACATTTTGCTTTCCTAATTTCAGAAAATAAATTTCTTTGCAGTTAGAATTACTAAAATATCTACATCCTCTGCAACTATTACTGTTTGCGCCGTTGAGTCCTCTTAAATCGCTATTTTTACTTTTAAATCATATGCTTCTCCTTTTGCTTGGTGGTATTTTATATATTTTTCTTCCAAATCTTTTATAAGAAATTCAATGAATCTGCTTTTATCGGCATAGTTCGACAGAAACTTCCGATCCGACAATTTTCACTGAATAATACAATTCGTTTTTTCACGATAACTTTTTTAATTTTTAATATTTTTCATGGCTCCAAAAAGCAATTTGCAGGGAATTTCAAGAGCTACACATCAACCTTTATAGTTGAAGGGTCTTGAACTCTTCGTTTTCGAGATTTTTAGGTTTTTAGAGGCTTAAAGAAGGTGGTCCTTACACGCAAATGCAAACTAAAAAACGTAATATCTCAGTTAATTTTTAAAAATTAAAAAAATATATATTCATTATTTCAAACTTTTTTTTAAATTTAGGCATACTAAACCGCTCAAACTTGCAGAGCCTATTATTACTACCTAAATAAAGTCAACTGTACATGGATTACGCTTAGTTTCTATTTTTATGGTTCAGCCATAGATTTTATTGTTAATTTTTTCTCCGAAAAAATGAGATGACCATTTTATTTTCATCATAACTCCGCCAGTTTTTAAGCTATGAATTTTTTTCAAAAAGGTTATATTCATTTTCTTTGAAAAATTAGTTCTTTCTCCATTATTTTACGGTAAATGGTTCGATTTTACTTTCCGAAAAATAAAAAATCACCGTTAGAGAGTGATAACTCGGTTATTATTACATCTACGTAATCAACAAAAATGAATCGATTCGTTATTTCAAAAGCTTTATTTTTGCTTTATATGGGTTTTTCTATAAAACGCAAAGTTTTCAAGTTATTTATCAAAAATGGTTGAAAATCAACATTTTCAATAGCATTTATTGCTTAGAATTCATCCCTCTATTGATTTTTGCGGTTAAAATGGGTGCCTTTATTGCCACCCCCGATAAGGGGTGGCATTCACCTTCAGGGTGAAAGCACACCAATACACTATGTAACTTTTGTTACTTGTGCAATTTTCTACTTATTGTTAAAATTTCACGTCAATCGGTGCATGTGTTAAGAATTCGTCAAAAATACCGTCATATACGGAGCTATTAAATATCATCAAGCACTGGGATTGAAACAGTAAATAACACGTTTTATGTCATCAAATACACGCATGAAACAGTCGATTGTTATCAACAGTGTCTTGTAAACAACTGAAATGAAAACTATATAGGTGGTGAACGGAGTACGACTCTGTTACTAGCCGCGTTTCCCCACCTTTAAACTAATAAAATAATTACTACTCACCCTAGACTTGTAAACGGTTGAAATTCCAACGTTGTCATAAAACATTGGTTCCCGCCAATGAATGATCTGCATTTGCTCGTTGCTCATCAAAGCCCTTTCGAGATTTACCGGGCAGCCCACGACGCGCGGGGGTTCCTTGTCTAAAACGTTGACCGTCAAGCTGCAAGAGGCCGAGGAACTATTGAAATCGCCCGGTGCCATGGCTGTAAAACGAACTTCCGACCTCCCTGCCGGCAACGTAGTCTCCAAACGCTTTCCCCAGGATGGGTAGGAAGTTACGTATCTGAAACATTAATATCGGTAAACTATTGCACGGACCGACAAGATTTTAACCCAACAACGCGAATATACTTTCCCAAAGGATTTTGGTGCGCTGAATTCGAATCCGAGGTCCAAATTTCCCAATTGGCTCTGGTTTTCGAGATATCCTAACCTAAAAGTTCCAAAATCGCGATTTTTTTTACATATTTGAGGTTATGTTACATGGAAAGGTATTTTTTCTTGCTGAAACCATTATGGGGTCTTAAAGTACTATACTTCCTCTTTAAAACGCACTTGGATTTATCCGGATATCATTTTTCGTCTTTGAGAAATCGCATGTTGAAATTTAGTAGTTTGACTTGTTTCTCGATGTTTAGAGTTGATTGGTTTGGAGTTTATGGGTTAAGGGTTTATGGGTTTATGGGTGTTGGGTTCTTGATTCACATTCTTGAAATTTCTAGTGGACTGTATTTTCTGGTTCGGGATGAATTATTCTATATTTTAAAATAATAACTCCGATAAACTTTCTACTAGCAAAACAAGCTTACGCCTAAGATAACTAACTAATAGACTAATAAACAAACAATGGGCTTAGGGTTTTTGGACTTGAAAAAAAAAAATGCGTGAACATTTATGCGTGGAGGGTTGATTATGAAACATTGTGTCATTGGGATTTCTGATGAAAGTTGACGTCAAACAAAAAAGTATCCAATACTAAAGTTGTAGAACATGCAAAGATTTACAACTTTTGTAGAGAACACTTTTTAACATAACCTCAAAATTTCCGAGAAAAATGCGAAAAACAGGTTTTTTTCTGACTTTATGTTTTTTATTTCTCATTTCCGCAAAAATAATTTAATTTTAACGAAACTTGGTGAAAGTATATTTTTCTGTGTCAACTAACCACAAATTGTAATTCGACGTTTCGTTTTCGAGGGGCCATTATCGGGTTAATTTTTTCAATACGTGGCTGCTATTTTTACGACAAAATCGAAACAGATTTTTATTTCTGAATTAGAGGATATTACTATTGTAATTGCTTAAAAAGTTTTTAGCTTGCTTTAGCTATCATTTAAAATTTTTCCTGAGTACGGCTCTGAAAACTTTCAAAATATCTATTCGATGGTCATAACAGTATAAAAGTCAATACCGCACAAAATATCCAACAATTTTTTTTACTACTATTAGCAATACCATTTAGAAATAATAAAATATTTCATAAATTCGTATTATTTTTTTATTAGGTAGATACAACTTTTTAAATTATTGATTAAAAAAAATTGTTGGCTATTTTGTGCTATATTGACTTATTCTCTTCTCTCTCTCCTCCAATAGATACTGATATTTTGAAAGCGTTTAGAGCCGTACTCAGAAAAATTTAAATAGCTAAAAACCTTTTTAAGCGATTACAATAGTAATATTATCTAATTCAGAATTAAAAATGATTTTAGATTTTGTCATAAAAATAGCAGCGACATATTTAAAAAAATTAATCTGATGATTGCCCCTCGAAGACGAAGCGTCGAATTGCAAAAATGTTGACGCCATTATATAGAGCAAAAAAGTGGCAATGTAAATATGCAATTTATTTCAAATTCGTTTTCAAATAAAGCCAGAAAAAAAATCAAACGATTTTGCAAAATTTCGGGTTTCGGATTTCGCGTCAACAGTAGACTTTGCAGTTAATACTTTGTATTGCTGAAATCTCAAATCATTCAGAGATAATTTATCATTTGTGCATTTGTAATTCCACTTAGATGTTTATAGCAATACTGTACAAAAATAAAGTTTTGGGTCAAACAATAAGACACAGTTTATTTTTTATTTTTTTCCGTATAATGT
The DNA here is from genome assembly GCF_000390285.2 of Anoplophora glabripennis. Classification (NCBI taxonomy): domain Eukaryota; kingdom Metazoa; phylum Arthropoda; class Insecta; order Coleoptera; family Cerambycidae; genus Anoplophora; species Anoplophora glabripennis. Next base: position 13,709 of record NW_019417149.1, read on the forward strand.
TTTTTAATTTAAACAAATTATTATCAACAATAACTGAAAAATTCATTGTTGCAAGTCATTTTTTATATTTGAACTGTGATTACAGATTTTTTTATTTCACCAAAAAGTATATGTCAAAACGAAAAAATTATTACCGGCAGAACTATGTACGATCATTTTTCTAAGTAGAATTTTTCTTTGAAAATAAAGTGTTTCAGACCGAAAAAAATGAATATCTCAGAAGCGTCTTGATTTTTTTATTTAAAAAAATTTGTGGATATTTAAGACACAGAAAGGTATATTTTCACCAAGCTTCGTTAGAATTAAATTATTTTTGCGGCAATGAGAAATAAAAAACGAAAAATCAGAAAAAAATAACTTTCTCACATTTTTCTCGGAAATTTTGAGGTTATGTTAAAAAGTGACCTCTACAAAGTTGTAGATTTTGTATTGGATACTTTTTTGTTTGACATCAACTTTCGCCAGAAATCCCAATGATACAATTTTTCATAAATTTTCAACCCTCCAAATCAACCCTCCGCCGCCGCTGCTCACGCATTAATTTTGTTTAGGTTTATTATAAGCCCTTTTACCATTTCCACTTATAAAAGTCCAGGTAACAATTTTTTTTTTCTCCAAGTGTAATTTAGTTGGACTATTTGCGTATAAATGTGTTTCCAGATTGATATAATGCGTAAAATATCGGCCATATATCGAAGTTTTAGACATCTTTTTAAGTGTATTGCAAAATTTGACGTGATAGAGTATTTTGAAGTTCAGATTCATGTTCAACGACCCCAAAAACATGTAAGATTCCTACTTCCAGGTGCCGATGAATTCAAGTTTGTGGTGCTGTGTTGTCAGTATATTCAAAAATCGAGAAATAAGTCAAAGTACTAAACTTCAACATGCGATTGCTAATTGAGAAATTTGGACCTCGGATTCGAATTTTGTCGGCTGTGTTATGTAACACATTTATTTTTTTCAGTTTCAAATTCTTATGATGTTCTCTTCGGAAAATATTGTCAATTTGCCTTTACTTTTTGCAATATCCTCGTAATTGGTTAAAAATTTGTTTTTTTAATTTTTTTAACGTAACCATTTCATAAAAAAAACCAATTAGATAGTTTTGTTGGTATCAAGTCATAACGTACCAAAGAAAATCTTCGACAAATTAAGTTTTTCTCTATCCATTACTAATTATGGATACTCAAACTACTTAAAAAACTGGAAATGGAGAACATTCTATCATTATACATGGTAGAATGACAGGCATTTATAAGATAAACATAAAAAAATTATAGATATCTGCTTCAACTATTTACCTGTCAAAATCCACATTGGTTTCAGGTCTAGGAATTTTCACGATCATTTGTCGTTGACTTGGCGGTAGAACAAATTCCAGAACACCACTTCCTGGACATTTTATATAAACGTTTGATACATCTGTGAAAGGAAAAAGTTTAATTCTTCATTTATGTAAATTCTAAAAGTAATATGAATTAGGTACCTTTTACGCAGGCCACATTTAAGTTGTCAGATATAACGGAGGGGCTCCACTGCAAATCTTCACCACACACGTACTTGTGGAATTTTATATTTCTTCTATAACCCTTCTTGCAAGAAATTTTGCACGTCTCCCCTAAGAACCTCTTACCGGCGTTGCAAACATCCGGTACATACCATCCGTTCCGAACATCAGGCAAGCTTGGACATGATGCCACTACAATAGAATATAAAGGTGATTTTTATTTCATTATCTCATAAATCTATAGTAGGTGGAAAAACTATTACCTACACAAAACGGCTCTTCACCCTCCCAGACCCCGGAATTGTTACAAATTCGTTGAGTATTCCCTTCCAGTTTAAACCCTTTGTTACACCACATGTTACACTTGGTGCCAACTGGAACTGATCTATTTGGATCAGAATTTTGATCCAAACATCTCATAACGCCGTTTTTGGGTGGTTTCGGAACTCTGCAGTTCGTGGTACTGGTGCCTAATTTGCAGGTCCTCTTATCTTTCTAGAAAGGAAATATGAAGGATGAAAGCACAAGAATAAATAACTTCTTGTTGTACTGTTTACGAGATTATACAGGATGTCACCTGTCACCTAAGAATGTTACATACATCAAGGGTATAATCTAGAACCCAAATGGGATCGATTTATCCAAACTTGCTTAAACGAAAAACGTTGCAAAAGAAGTTACAGGGTGTTAAAGTTTCTTTTTTTATTTCTTGTTTTCTTCTCAGAACCCAGTTAATAGATTTGAGCAAAATTTGCTGTTGTTTAGTTTATTTTCAGGAAGTATGCAGTGATTATGTTCCTATTAAGTTAAATGATACAGGGGCCTTAATTTGACTAAAACCCTTTGTGAATATTCTTCTGTAATTTTTTTGTACGTTTAAATTTTTACACGCAACTACCAGAAATAGGTAGAGAATTTCTTTCTACATAAAAAATGTATACCTATCAAATATCGAAATTATGCTCGGTTATGAAGATATTACAGAAAATCTTTATTAATACATATCCCATATTTTTTGGAAATAACGACGTATCCATAATAAACATAATAAATAACATAATAAACTGAAAGGTGGCAGTGATAAAAGTCTCTAATTTATAATAAATGTTCTACGTGTCCCCCATTCTCTTCGACACGTTTCCTTAAACGTTTTATGAAATTATTGAGAATTGGAAACGAATTATACGTTCGTCTAACTTGTCATACGGCGTCTTTTATTCTATCTCAAAGTTCTTCTCCAGTATCAGGTGTTACAGAGTTGTAAACAATTCCTTTCAAATGACCCCAAAAGTAAAAGTCTAACGAATTAAAATCCGAACAGCGAGAAGGCCAAGGAAATTGACTACCTCGACTAATCCAACGGTTTGGAAATGCTTGATTTAAATGATTGAAAGTGATGATCTTTTGTTGTAAAGTGTAACAAACCAGATTGGTGTTTTTAAGGTTGTCGGCACTGTTAGGTTAAAGTTCTGTTTAGTTCTGTATTCAGTACAGTTCAATGGTTAAGTTTTTTCCTACAAGTTAAAAATAAAACAAGAGAATTAGTAGTTTATAGTCTGAGTAGTATCAAACTTTAGGTCATAATTGGAGGAGAAATAGAGGATGTAGGCAGGTCCATAGTTTTATACATGAACCTAGCAATTCCAAGACGAGATGGCTGCTGATGAGCCTCAGTCGAAGAGCCATAAACCAAATGATGGGGGTTCTGACAGGCCACTGCAGACTTAGGAGGCATTTAAGCTTAATAGGAATTGAGGAGGACCCTCTATGCCCGAAATGTGGCGAAGGGGAGGACACCCCTGTTCACCTTCTGGGACAGTGTGCAGCCTTTGGGAGAATAAGACATAAAGTCTTTGGTGCTGAAGAGCTGCAAGGGGTTGAGGTGAGAGACCTTCCATGGACCAAAATCCTGGCGTTCATCAGGGCGTCGGGTAGGTTCGAGGAGGGTCAGAGGCAGAGAGTGGTTAGGTGATAGGACGGCGGGGTAGGCAAAAATGGCCCACTTGTGGCTTAATTACCAGGCTGAGGCTGCCTCTTTTACTATTACTACTACTACTACTAGTATGAGTAGTCAGTAGTTGACTTCAACTGAAAGTTAAAAAGAATTATTGCAACATCTTTATTTATTCCTGTATATAAAAAGAGGGAAATAAACATTTATTTCTCACACGAACTCTTATTTCTGCTGCGACAACATCTTTTATTGCGTGTGGATTTTCTTCGCTCCACACGTAAGAGTTTTTCCAATTAAAAACACCTCTACGGGTAAAAACAGCTTAATCTGTAAAGGCAATTTACGGGAGAAATGTGTGATCCCTGTTATGTAACTGCAGAAATGGTTCGCAAAATGTTAATCTGAGAGGGCGGTCTGGTTCAAGCAAATTTGGTACATGGTGAAAATGGAAACATTGTAATTGCTGCATGTGGAGTATAGTTTAAACGGTTTTATGGCCAACTGCTGTGACTGCTAACAAACGTCGAATACTAATTTCGGGATTTTCTTCTACTCTTTCTCGAATTTGTTCTTCATCTTGTACTCTTCTTTGAACGTACCTTCCATTTCGTGAATTAGACCGAAAGTTTCCAGTTTCTCCTAGGCCCGGTACTTTGAGTCTCGATTAAGGCTTGATTAACTAATCAGGCGATTAGACTGATTATACTTTATAAAATAAATCAAATTATGTACAGTCTAATCGCCTGATCAGTTAATCAAGCTTTAACCGAGACTCAAACATGGGCGAAGTTAAGGGGGGTTTGGGGAGGGCTAAGCCCCCCAAAATTCGAATTAGCCCCCCCAAAAACATTATTACACATACACATCAGAACAGAAAAATAAAAAACATACTTTGACAAAAAAATACTTTTTTGACAAAAAAATTGTATAATTTAATAACTTCATACTTGAAAGTTATTTCAATCGAATTCAAGTCGGCGTCACTGCCCAACAGAAGTCGGAATTGATAAAGAGGTTTTAAAGGCGGAAACGACCGTAATAAAGAACTGTGTCAGGAAATGGGACGAAAATATTAGTATATCCGATATTACATATGTTGTCAGAAAAGACACATTTCCAAATTCTAAGGTCAACCTTGGGTCAAGACCGATTCAGTTCTTTAGCACTTGCTAACATTGAAAGTGACATTTCAAAATCCCTGATTCTAGACGATATTCTGGAAGAATTTATTTTAATAACTTTTAAAATAAAATTATTGGACTGAAAAATTTTTTTTTTTTTCATTTACTTTTAATATTTATGGATTGGTAGAAAAATATGCTTACCTTACTTTGATACATACACAAAAATAAAGTGAAAAAAATATATACATTTTTTCATATTAGGGCTTTAGCCCCCCAAGATCCGATGACTTAACTTCGCCCATGGACTCAAAGTACCGGGCCGTAATCTGGTAAACAAACATTGACAGTGACTTATCGAAATTGTCATGTTATAGATACGTAGTTATTTCCAAAAAATATGATGTGTGTGTTAATAAATATTTTCTGTAATACCTTCATAACCGACCATAATTTCCGACTTTTGATAACTATACATTTTTTGTGTAGAATAAAATTCTCTGCCTATTTCTGATAGTTACGTATAAAAATTTAAATGTATAAAAGGTTAGAGAAAAATATTCACAAAGGGTTGTAACAAAATGAACGCCCTGTATGATCACTGCATACTTCATGAGGAGAAACTAAGCAACAGCAAATTTTGTTCCAATCGATTAACTGGGTTCTGAGTTAAGGAGAAAACAAGAAATAATAAAAGAAAATTTAACACCCTGTTTGGTTAAATCGACACAATTTGGGTTCTAAATTATACCCTTGAGGTATGTAACATTCGTTAGTGTCAATATAAAAATAAAATATGTCTAGAGTAAATAGTCTGCAAGAAATCTTCTCCACCAAGCGACAATATAATCAACCATAGAGATTGAATTGAGATGTTAAAATCGTAATTGACACAAAGTCGCTTATGTCCCTAGGAATACAAAAGCGAACAAATATTTCTTTAAAAGGGAAATTAATTATGAACACCAGTTTATTCAAACAATAAATAATAAATAAGTAATAAATGGATATGTTTTTTTGAGAAAACTGTTATAAGTTTTCTTTGCTTTTTATAAATGCGATCATCTTCATCTCTGTTGCTTCTTCCATAAATAACCCTGATACAATCACAATTTTGTTACCCACTTTTCTCGAACGGTCTGATAACTCGTTTCTATTATCTATGGTTGGTTATAGACTACAAGCCCATCGGCAATTTTCAAGAGGTCATTTGACTCGGCATGAATTACTTATAAATTAATACTACCACATATAACAATAACTTTAGAAACTATGCTGTCAATTGTACGGCCTTTCTATAATAAGACTTACAATATCATATAGAAATATTTTTCAGTAATGCCGTACATATTTGTCGATACAGGAGTGAGAAATCCCGGATGCAAACGCTTATATTCTGACCCTTATAGTTTACGATCATCGAAAAATGGTCAACATTGTTGCTAAAACAATACTTAAGATGTAAAATAATTTTTAATATGCCGTTAAAAATCCATAGGTCGATATAAAAATTATTAATTTTGTTAAATTTGAAAAGCTTATATATTAATATTTTTTCGCAAGTACATAAGTAAAATTTTTTCAAAATCGAAAAAATTATTATTAAAAAGTCAATAAAAAAAATCTGCATTCGAATATTTTTTTAAAAATTTGGAATTATTTTTATTTTAAAATTAAAATTACTGCTTCGAGATTCTAGCTGGCCATCGAAACATCTTCTTTGTCTCTTTTTTCTTTTCGGCGTGTAAATCTTTATGTGGTTTTATTCATGTTTATAACCGACAATCTTAAAGTTGTTTTTGTATCAAATTCACTTTTAAATTATTTTTACTAATTTTAAACATATATTGTATGTCAATGGCTTGTTCAAACAATTTTATTGTAACATAAGTTGCAAATATGCAAATGCGAGGGTACACTTCAAAACATATATTATATTACTGTTTTAAATGTAAGTATTTATGTAACACCCTGTATACCTCTCACCTGAATTACGTATCCTTCAGAACATTCGCATTTGAAACCGCCCTTGAAATTTCTGCAGAGCATCTGACAATTCCCATTGTTCATTTGGCACTCATCTACGTCAATACAGGTTCTGTTATTCCTTGGATCCAGCATAAAACCATTCGGACAAGTACACTGATACGACCCAGGAAGATTCTTGCAACCATGAGAGCAACCACCGCGATTCAGCTTGCATTCATTGATTTCCTTGCAAATCCTCTTATTGGGCCTTAGAAGGTAACCAGGCGGACAGGAACATTCCCGTTTCCCCTCGTTGTTATTACAATAATGCGAACATCCTCCGTTATTTTTCGCACAGGGATCCTCATCGGAGCACTTCTTTCCGAAGAGTTTATATCCTGGCGGACAGGAACACTTGGCCTGACCGTTGACGTTGGTACAACCATGCGAACAACCCCCATTGGTAATTGAGCAGGGGTTTATCTTGAAACAGGTCTTGTCTATCAGTTCATGTCCTGGAGGACATTTACATATAACCTGACCGTTGATACTCGTACAAACGTGAGAACATCCCCCATTTTTCGTTTCGCAAGGGTTCACTGCCACACATTTTCTCCCATGAAGTTTATACCCATCGGGACAGGTGCAAAATGCTTCGCCATTCTCGTTCACACATTCGTGAGAACATCCGCCGTTGTTGATCAAGCAAGGGTTCACTGGTGCGCAAGTAGTCAAGTTTTCTAAGTTATAGTGATCAGGACAAGAACACTGTGCTTTGTTATTAACATTCGTACAAATATGGGAACAACCACCGTTTTCCAATAAACAGGGATTGAACTCCTCACAGTGAATTTTATTTTTTAATTTGAAACCTTCAGGGCACGAGCAAATACGTGCTCCAGTGGAAAAATCGCAAATGTGTGAACAGTTTCCATTATTCAGTAAACAAGGATTCTTAGGATAGCAAAACTTTCCGTCATCTTGTAGCTCAAAGTTCACTGGGCAGAAGCAACGGACCTGTCCTTCGTCATCTGAATAACATTCGTGGGAGCACCCACCATTATTCGTCAAGCACGGATCAGTGCGATAACAAGTCTTTCCCTCTAAATAGAAATTATCCGGACAACTGCAACTTAGAACTCCATTAGAAAAGTGGCACGAATGCGAACACCCACCATTCTCTATTAAACATGGATTTTTCTCAAAGCAATGCGTTTTATTGCGAAGTTCGTGTGAACGCGGACACGAGCAAATAACCGCATGGTTTTCGAAAGCACAAATATGTGAACAGCCGCCATTATTTTCTGTACAAGGATCAATTTCGACGCATTGAGTTTTATTTTGTATCACGTACAGATCTGGACATAAACAGTTAACATAACCATCAACAAACTCACAAAGGTGGGAACAATTTCCATTGTTGATAGTGCAAAGATTTATTTGCACACAATTGGTTTCATTTACCAATTCATATCCTTCAGGACATTCACACCTGACTGCTCCATTGGCATTTACACATTCATGAGAGCAGCCGCCATTATTGGCCACACAGGGATCGATTTTGTAGCAATCTTTCCCTTCTAGAACTTGACCCTCGGGACATTTGCAGACTGCTGTGCCATTTTCATTCGTACACTGATGAGAACAACCCCCATTCATTATTAAACACGGATCCGAAATTTGACAAGTTTCATTGTCTTTGCCCAGTATGTACCCAAGTTTACACTCACACATGTATGATCCTGGCTTATTGGTACATATCTGGCTACAGTTACCGTTACTGTTGGCACATTCGTTTATATCTTCGCATGTCGCATCATCGTTGGCGAGTTTGTAGCCACCATAACAAGCACATTCATATCCCCCATCATAGTTTACACATATTTGGGTGCATTCATCTAAATCAAGCGCCTCGTCACACTCATTTATATCTATGCAGGCATTCTCTCTTTCATGGTAGTCGTAGCCATCTTCACAAGAACAATTAAAGCTACCAGGCAAGTTCTGACAGAGCTGTGGACATCCGTGGTTGGTTTTACACTCATCGATGTCTTCACAATTCGCTCCATTTATAAGCTCGTATCCGACATTGCAAGCACAATCAAAAGAACCTATGGTATTACGACATATATCGGAACACTGATTATCTAATTGACACTCGTCCACGTCTTCACAAGTACGGTTATCTAAACCCAGAACAAAACCAGAGGGGCACGTACATTGCACCAAGCCATTTATTTTAGTTTGTCCATGTGAACAGGTCAAATTGACGCACGTGTTGTTTTGAAGTGTTAATCCTGAAGGGCATTCGCACCGGTAGGAACCGGCTAAATTCGCACAGATATGCGAGCAAGGATTATGAAGACATTCATTGACATCTTGACATGAATGAAGATCCACTGGTGAAATAGTAAATCCTGTGGGACAAGTACAGAAGTAACTGCCTATTGTATTTTGACAGTCATCAGAACAAGGGTTGTCATCCGCCAAGCACTCATCCAAATCTAAAAAATAATAAACCTGATAATTTAAATGGCAAAATAAGTAAATAGTATATTTTTATATTAGGATTAAAAGTGTTATTTTTGTAGTGCGCAAATTTTGTATTTGCGAAGCGAAGCATAGCGGATGCAAAATTGCGAGACAAAAAAGACACTTTTAATCCGAATAAAACATGCTATTTTTTTCTCCAACCGAAGTCCCCCATTTAATTATTAATTTGTGCTTTGAAATTATTCAAACCTAATTTGAATAATAAAGGAAAGTAGGTAAGTAGGATATATCGATGTAGTCATGGATACTTCGTCAAACATTAGTCGCCATATTGCTAACTAAGTTCATTTGTGATTGTTTGTGGTTCAATTTGCTGAAATCTTTGTAAAAATGGAATCTAATGAAGATTTAGGTGTAACTGAGGAGATACTGGAATGTGCGAAAGAGGTTTCTTGGAATCTTCTCCCAAAGAAATCTCGAGAAATTTATGAATGTGTCTACTAACGTTTTATTGATTGGTTCAAAGAAAAAACATTAAGTTGTATTCAGAAGATGTATTGGTGGTGTATTTCTCAATATTCAATGTTTAGATCAACATTGGATATAAAGAAGGGGACTGATATAAGCAAATATTCAAAGTTGCTTTTCTCAAGAGACAAAATGTCACTTGATCAAACTGTGCATATATCAATGTAGATAAACAAAAAGTATTGTAAATATTGTTGAATAAACTTTAGCTTTTGCTAGGATTAAAAGTTAATTTTGTTGCTAAGATACTATTTTTTCTATTTTTTTTTTTCTCAATAAGGAAAATATCAAACTTAGAGACTTCTGACAGTCAAAAAATGTCATAGTTTTGTTACGGTTGGAGAAAAAATGTATATTCGTTATTATTCATATATTTATTATGCTTTTTCTAAGTTTGTATTTCTTACCGGAACATTCTCCATTATCATCCAAAGTATATCCCTTCTCGCATTTTGAAACTTCCTTTAGTAGTGGTTTGTTCTCGTCTTTTTTACTCTCTTTGTAATCCTCTTCTTCGTAATCTTCATATCCGTATTCATCATCATCCTCATCTTCAGTAATTTCCGTAGTTTCTTCGGACTTCGAAGTAGCGGTAATTATGAATTCTTCTGTTACATTATTAATCTTTTGTGTACTATTTTTTATGATTTCGTGTATACCTGTGTTAACCTTACCGATATCTACTTCTGGCAAATATCCTCTACCGTTATTTTCTGTAGTTTTCTCGTTTTTACCAACCTCTGTTTTATTTGTTTCTGATACTTTCTTATCATTGGAATCATAGTACTCATCATCGTAATCATCGTCATATTCCTCATCTAAGGAATCATCAATTCTTTTAATTATTTCTGTTTTCGATGTTACAGTAGTATTATCAGTACTACTAACAGTAGGTGGTGGTTCTACCGCTGTGTTACCGTCAGTCTTTTTTAATTCCTTATTATCTCCATAATTCTCTTCGTAATGTTGATCTTGTTTATTTTGAATTTCTTTCTTTGGAACCAAAAAAGTATTATTATTAGTTTTCCCTAAATTCGACATTACATCCTCATCTGCCTCTTTCCTTGTTTCAGTATTTGATTGGTTTGTTACATTTACTATAGTAGAGCTATCGATATTTGTCGCATTTACATTTACCCTATTTTCGATGAACGTTTTATTTTCTTTGGTAATTGAGTCAACCACATCATTTTCGCCAGTTAGTTTAGTTGAGTTTGTTACACCGTTTTCGTTATATTCATCATCGTAGTCATCCCCAATATTATTTTTGCTGATATCTCCTGTTGAAGCAACTGGTTTTTCTGTGGTTGTTGTTTTAGTATCTTCTTTCATAGACAATTCTAAATTTTCATCTTTGTTAATTGTGTCATATTCTTTTTTATTATCAGTTGCCATATCACGCCCGCTACTCCTTTCCATAGCTGATTTTTCGTGTTCTTTTTGTTGATTTGAGTCTTTCTCAGAATTTTCAATTTCATCATAATTCTCTTCGTCCTTATAATCTTCTTCTTCGTAGTCCCCATCATCGTAATCTTCATCCTCGTAATCGTCTTCGTCTTCTTCGTTAGGAATCGTTTCGTTGTCAGTAACAGACTCATCAGAAAGTACAGCGTCTGAGGGTTCTTTACAATAATACGATCCGACAAAATTAACACAACCAAATTTGCAAACCTCAATTATTTTAGGATTCTCGCATTCATTTATGTCTGAAACATATATACGATATTTATAACAAATTATCTTTTTATATTAATAATGTAGATGCTGATTAATAATTAAGTAGTGGAGTATTGATATATCTGTTATTTTTTATAAACCAAATACGTAAATTGTTACACATACCTACAGTATCAGTTTTAGTTAACCCCTTTGATTCAATTTCTTTAGTAATCAAAGATATGCAATGAACTCCAAAGAATTATTAAAAACAAAATAAATAAAAGACCATACAACATTTACAAAATAAACTATAACAAGATGCAGTTTCTTGAGTAAAAAATAATATTAAACAAAAATACCTAACTCAGCTTTTGCCTGACCCTGAGACAATTTGTTTATAACGCTGTTTTGCACGTCCTACTTTGTAAAGGGCAACTTAATTTCAACTTTTTGATATTTTTCTTTTTGGATACGTTTCTATGGATCAATCAATCAATCAATCAATCAAACGTTAATTTTAGAAGTTAATATCGTAGATATAGATTCTATATCTACGACATTAACTTCTAAAATTAACGTTTGGTAATTAAACAATTAGTTGCAAAAAAATGAACGAAATTAATTAACAAATAGCTGAAGCAACAATTTCACGGTCAATCGAATCGGCATTTGGCACACATGTTGATCTTTGGATTGGCCGTCTTTTCCATAAATTTCTTCAACTTCTACCGTTTTTTGAAATAATAATGCGCAGTTTTCGAAAACTGATTTTTCCACGTTCGACCTTTATTTTACAGTTAACAAAATACTAAAAAATGACTGTAGGTACCTTAATTGTAGGTAATTTAATTACTTACAACGGAAAGTAAGTAATTTTCCGATAGGTCGTTTAGATTTTCGTGGGCATTAAAAAAATTTAAAAAACCCGTAAATACGTGGCAAATGCCACTTATTTGCAATTTGCCAACTTATCGTCACTTCTTTCGAGTTACTTTTTTGATATTATGATTCTACATACCTTTCCCCGTCATAAAATACAATAAAATGTCTACTAATAATTTTTTCAAGTTTTTAGGTTTTATAATCTAATTCGACTGGAGTACAAATGAATATTTATGCCTAAACCACAGACAATATAGCTTATCGCCACAGACTGCGTGTTAAATGCTGGAAATTGGTAACCCGAAAAGGATTCAGGCTTATGTTAGCCGGCATCCAGCTATAAAATTTAGCGTGATAACTCTTCTACTTGGTAATAGGCGGCAGTTCTAGCTGTGGCTTTGTTGCCAAATAATAACTGCCAAATAAATTTAATTCATTCAATTATGTAATTAAAGAGATATGGAACTTTCTTTTGTTTGGAAATCATATTTGTGTTAAATGTTAAATAAAATAAAGTTAGAATTAAAACTATGAATTTACCTAATTAGTTATTTTATATCACCTTGGAATGGGAGAATTCAAAAACTTGAAATTAATGTTTTTAGATGTATGCGTCGACTTCCAATTTAGTACGATATTAACACCTATGTTTAAAAAAATTGCATTATGCAGGTTGTGTATCCTTAGATGGGTACTGCTCTCTTATTGTTAACTTCTTTAAATAAGTAAAGTAATTATTGACACATATCATGGATGCCATTGGTAGTGCTCATATTTGTGACACAAGGTGTTCAAAAAAATTAACACAATGTAAAATTGCTGGAACCTCAAAGAGTAGTTGAATACGAAATTTCTGCCCAGGGGTGTGGGCAGATTTTTTCAATTATTTTTTCGATTCAACACACCGTTTCCGAGTTATAAATACTTTTTTATTCTGTGATGTCACACAGCGTTATTCCCGATTTTTTTTTTTTTTCGACATGCGGACTTCTGACGTTTTTCACTCGATCACCAATCAGAACCATGGGAGATTTTTTGATACTTCGAGTCATTTCCGAGGTACAAGCAAATACTGTTTTTCTTTTCTTTTGTATATTGTGATACCCCGCTCTGTGTCACCCACAGAGTGCTCTATTCAGAACCAAGGGAGATTTGTTTATATTTCCAGCCATTTCCGAGTTACGAGCAAAAATCGTCTTTTTTTCTCATACTTTTTGACATCATAGCTCAATAACGAAGGCTAAAAAGGCCACGTGCTCTACACCACGCTCCCTCCCTAGGTGTCCTGAAGATGCTGGGGAAGCCCCAGAGACTCCTGAAGACAGCAGAGAGAGAGAGAAAAGCCCTCTATGAGGACAAAGTAACTGTATCTCTATCGCACACTATAACTATATCTCTCGCACACAATCAGACAAAAACGACAGAAACGAATTTTCCTTTAAAAATACATGGGATTTATCAAATCAGAATAACCCACTTTAATTTAAAAAAATTTAAAAATTAGGATGGGTTATTCTGATGACGAAAAATAAAACACAATTAAACTGTATTATTCAAATAACAATAATGTGCAAAAGTTCTTCAGGAGTATCGGCAAATTTATTTTGGAAGACGAATCCCGTCAACGAACACTAAAAAATATTATTAGAAACCTTAGGTGGCCAGAAAACAGCCCTGATCCCAGTTCAACAAAATATATTATTAAAGACCTCAAAATTTACCAGTATTGAAAGAAAAAATACAGGACAAAATTTTTGATAATTCTGAATTTGGTTTTGAAGCAATGAATAGTAAATTAAAGCATATTTTCAACTGTATCATCACAATTACTTGCATGTGGATTTGTAAAAATTGTAGGTATTTTAATGTTATTTCGTTATTAGGTATTCTCCTTATGTTGTTGTAAAGGTTAGTTATAAAAATCGTTGTTTGTTATTTCAATAAGGATGAATTTTAATTCTTTTTAATGAATATTTTACTTTAAACCTATATTTTATGTCACCAAATTTTGATGTCAACAGAAATAAAGGGAAAGTCCTACATTTGTGGATGGTGGATTTGTGGATGTCAAAATACAAAAAAAAACTGTACCTACATTCCGCGACGTACTAATAACCCACCTTGTACATTAAAAAAATTATCATCATCAAATATTTAATAGTTATTTATGCAACAAGTGCAAAAAGTAAGTGTTTATTGCACGCGACGTGAATTTGTCCAACGAGGCCGTTAGGCCGAGTTTGACAACACGTCGAGTGCAATAAACACTTTTTGCACGAGTTGCATACAATATTTTTTCTACGTTCATGAAAAAAAAAT
>NW_019417149.1:28485-58265 GCF_000390285.2 Anoplophora glabripennis
TCAAGAATGAAGTGAATAATGCAATTATTCATTAAATAAATGTATGCAAATTCAGCCTATTCTTATATTTTCAGAACATAACTTAATATTTTAAACGTAAATATCTGAATAAATTAATTTCATTCAATTTATCAATTATTCATTTAGGGAATATTTTTACATATCGGCAACACAGGGCCCACGTCCGGCGATTCAAGATCCCGCCCACCTAGGGTAAAGCGGAGCAACCTTTAAATTGAATACCTGACAAGATATGTAATTATTGATTAATATCACTTTATTTCTCATTAATTTTGTATTCAATTTATCTAGATGAGTATACCTGATAAGAGCATTATGATTTGTGAAATAAATTAGCTGTTATAAAATTTATTTTCTACGAATATTTAAAAATTGTCTTGCCCTACTTTCCCCCTATCACACTTACCGGCAGACTTTGACACTTTTTATGTCTACTATAAGTATAAAATGAACTATAGATATTCGTTGATTCTTTAAAAACATTTTTATCAATACATACATTATACATTTAAGTAAATACAGTAAAGCAAAAAACAGATATTGATAAAGAAGTGTGCAAAAGAAATCCGTATGTACGCCTGGCAACCCTACCAAAGTGTTGTTCATATGTTGCTAGGATACGCGTGGGAATGCGGGCCACTGCATTTGATTCTTCCTAAAATTCTGCTGGTGGTGTACTCTGTCGGCAATTCGAAAATTTAAAACTGCTGGCCTATTCCAGTAGCTGTCTGTGGCGATAGCTATTTTGTCTGTGCCTAAACTATTAATTGTTTTGAATTTTACAACAATTTCTTATCGCCTATAAAATGTATTTAATAATAGACTAAGAAATAATATTACACAAAAATAGCTAACTTAGAAAAAGCATAGTTATATAAAGCATCTTGGAGTAGTAGGAGTAGTAGTAGTAATGAAATTAAGTAACGAATAGTTGTTTTACATAAAAAGTATCCTACATTTCTAGGGGCATTTAAGACATTAACCGTGCACCAATGAAAGTAAGTTTTCAGAGAAGGATCGAGAAAGTTGACAGTTAAAATTGAAGTAAGTTGCCTAGCTATTCCATCCATAAGGTTACATCTGACAAGCCGCAGTTTAATACAAAGAATTAGATTAAGCTACTAAGATTCTACTCACCCTGACATGTCTTCCAATCAGAACCCAACTCCATACCATCTGGGCATGTACAAAATGACCTTCCATGAGTATTCACACAACTATGTGAGCAACCTGCGGTTCCATCTGGGCATTCGTTCACATCTGAGCAGGTATGCAGGTCGATTGCCAACCGCGTACCCTTAAGATTTGAACAAGAACACTTATAGGAGCCGTAAGTGTTCTCGCAAGTGTCCTGGCAAGGACCGTGGCCGTTCCTGAGGTGACACTCGTTGATGTCCTCACAAGTCCTTCCGTCAGATGATAAACGGAAACCTTCGAGACAGGAGCAAGAGAAGAAACCTAAGACATTGGTGCAGGAATGCTGGCAGCCTCCATTGCTCGTTTCACATTCGTCTATATCTAAAAGTTCTTTCTTCAGATTGCTCGTCACTGTCAGTTAGTTTTTGAATTTCTAACAACTAATTTTGTTACTCGGGAAACAAGACATTAATATTCAAGCATAGTCTGGGAAAAAGCTGCTTTCAACGAGGTGAAAGAAGTAAGTACTATAAGGAAAGATGTCACTTTGTAAAAAATTATAGTTCAAGAAGATGTTCTATAAACAATACTCTAGCTAGGATAAATTTAAAAAACGATACAGTTTTTCTTTCAAACTGATTATAAACGCAATACAAATTAAACAATTACTAACTTGACGTATACAGGGTGTCTCACGATGACGGCCCATTAGAATTATTTCAGAGACTACTTCCATTTGAATTTTGAAACTTTGGGATACCGGGTTTTCGGGCATGCCCTTCTCAACTACAATAATGGCGTCCACGTACCACTTCCGGTTATACCGGAAGTCGCCATCAACTTGCTTATTTTTAATGGAACACCGTATATATTATTGCAATTTTGGATTCTACGTGTTATTTTGGGAGGACTTTTATGAAGTTTCCCTATTCCTAAAATTAACCGTTTTCGAGGTATTTATTTTTTTTCAAAAAAATGGAGAGAAAGAGTGACTAGCTTCAAACCATGTGTATTTTATAGTAAGAAAGATAAAGCAACAATATTAAAAGGGGATAGCTAGACCCCTAAGCTTCCCATCCATACTTTCAAAGTGGCTTAATTGCATACAGGGTGGTATAAATTTAATGCCGAGTTTAGTTAACTTCAAACCTTCATAAGTCGGTTTTTTAAATGGAACACCCTGTACAATTTCGAACGGTATCAGGGTTCCCTATAACTATCTCTTCTAGTTTTTAAGTCATCTACTATTTTTTGTTTAATTACCTAAAATCAGCTGTGGAATTTTTAGTAAAATTTCAGAACAAACAACATAACTGTCAATTTGTTGTTAGTCTCTTGCAGTGACAGTTTAATTTAGTGTTTCTAAGAAATGGAAAACAATACATATTCAAATGCTGATATTTTAAATTTATTATTCATTCACGGACGTTGCAATGGGATTATAAGTAGAACATGTACAGTTTTTAATGAGACATATCCAAATTTGCCACCAATCAGCAGAAAAAAGTTAAGAATAATTTTAGCAAATCAACTAAAGTATGGTCGAATTTGTGCAGCAGGAATTTTACCAAAACTAATAACTTTAAATGAAGGTAATGTAATAAATGTGCTAGCCTATTTTAATGTTCATCCAGAATCCTCAACTCGTACCGCAGAGTATGATTTAGGCATTTCACGAGCGTCCATTCACAGGATGCTAAGAACTAATGATATGCATCCATACAAATTTAAGCTACTTTCTGTTCTTCATCCGGGCGACGCCGTGCAACGTGTACAATTTTGCGATACCAAGAAGATCCACAATTTTTGCAACATATTATATGGAGAAACAAGTCAAAATTTACGAGAGAAGGTATGTTTAATAGACATAATGCTCATTTGTGGTCATATTCTGAAAATACTCATGTTATCCGGGAAAGTAACTTCCAAAATAAATTGAGCGTAAATGTTTTTTGTCTAATTAAAGATAACCAAATTTCTTACCACATCTACGAAGAAAATTTAAATGCCCACAGATATTTCAATATTTTGCAAACGGTTGTGGCAGATTTTCTAGATGATATACCTTTAGATCAACTAAGGAAGTGTTGGCATCAATTAGACGGGGCTCCATCTCACTGTCACATCGATCAACAGCTGACTGAAATGTTTGAAGATAGACGGAAGAGACGCCTAGGACCGTGGAATTTGCCAGTGAGGTCTCCCGACCTCACTCCATTAGATTTTTATGTTTGGGGAGTAATAAAGCAAAAAGTTTATTCTACACCCGTTGCTTCAAAAGAGGATTTGATTGGTCGAATACAAAGAGCGTTCCATGAATTGCCTGCAGCTGAAATAGCAAAAGCGGTGACTGATGGTGTTATCTCTAGAATCCACAAGTGCTTAGCTGTTAATGGGGGTGATATTGAACACTTATGACTTTTTTAAGTCATTTTCTTTATATTAGTGCATTATTATTATCAACATACATAATTAGAATTGTCTGTTGCTATGTATGAAATTGATTTTTTAGAATTCTTCTTAACTTTATTCTGCTCATTGGTGGAAAATTGGGATATGTCTCATTAAAAACTGTAAATGTTCTGCTTAGAATCCCATTGCAACGTCTGTGAATAAATAATAATAAATAACTGGTGGCATTTTAGTTGTTTGTTTAGAAGTTTTGCTAAAAACTCCATAGCTATCCTCGCAATAAATTACATGATTTTAGCTGATTACAAAAAAAATTGTAGATGACTTAAAAACTAGAAAAGATAGTTATAGGGAACCCTGATACCGTTCGAAAGAGAATAAAATTGTGTGTCAGAATATAGAAAAACATAGTGTTCCATTTAAAAAAAAAACGACTTATGAAGGTTTGAAATTAACTAGCACCCTGTATGCAATTAAGCCACTTTGAAAGTATGGATGGGAAGCTTAGGGGTCTAGCTATCCCCCCTATAAATAATGTTGCTTTATCTTTCTTACTATAAATTACACATGGTTTGAAGCTAATCACTGTTTCTTTCCATTTCTTTGAAAAAGTATCTCGAAAACGGTTAATTTTAGGAATAGTAAAACTTCCTAAAAGTCCACCTAAAATAACACGTAGAATACAAAATTGCAATAATATATAGGTGTTCCATTTAAAATAAACAAGTTGATGGCGACTTCCGGTATAACCGGAAGTGGTACGTGGACGCCATTATTTTAGTTGAGAAGGGCATGCCCGAAAACCATGTATCCCAAATTTTTAAAATTCAAATCGAAGTAGTCCCTGAAATAATTCTAATGGGCCGTCAACGTGAGACACCCTGTAATGAAGAATTATAAAAAACATTCTATAAATATTAAATAATATTCTGATATCGTTCGAGCTCTTAAAAATTAATCTAATTCATGTATAAAGTAGCAGAATCAATAAAATCAACCCAAATACTACTAACCATTATAATCAGTGGTAGTATATACTAAACTAATAACAGTACCTAATAACTACTACTATTTCGACCAATATTCTCTGTAGACTGTGTTTGTGTTTGATACAGTAGCTTATACAGAGTGTTCCAATTAAAACTTCCCACCTTGAAAATATCGGAATTTAAAAAAACAAAAAACCTGAGACATGTCGATTTTCTTTTCAAAGGGGACACATGATGGCGTAAGTTTTGGTGTTTTGGAAGCTATCCCTTAGACAGGGACATACGACTTTTTAAATTTTGGTTTGGATATTACAATAAAATTAAGTGTTCAAATTGGTTTCCCACCGCTTCCATACAATAATAAAATCTTTGCTCCACTTCCGAACGAATATTTCGAAGCATTTCGGGCGTTACAAAAATTACAATTGATTTTTCGTTTATCTGTCAATATAAAAACGTCATACTCTATGGTTTATCAGTTCAACTTTTTTACCTGTTTTACTTTAAACGAGACAATATTGTCTCATCTTGTCTTGTCGAGACAATATACCGTAAAAATCACCACAAAGTCGATTGAATTCCATTTCGTGAAAATGGTTTATACAATTGCTGAAGAAGTGGAAATTATTAGTTTGTTCTACAATAATAATGACTGGCAGGCAGCTCAATTTGAGTTTCAGGAAACTTGCTAGTACTTCGGGAATTCCTGTACTTAGTTGCTGCCAAATCTTAAAATTTCATAAGTATCACCCATACAAAATCAATTTGGTACAAGAAATTAATGAATACGATCGTGATCGCCACTTACAATTCTGTGAAGAAATGTGTACTCGAAAGAATCCAGATTTTTTGTACTCAATTTGTTTTTCCGACGAAATGCGTTCCAACTGGATAGTCGAGTCAACCGAGTGATGCAAATCCACGCATTTTTCATGAAACTCATACGCAGCTTCCGAGGAAATTGAATGTTTGGGCGGGCATACTGGGAGACCACCTCAAAGGGCCTTTCTTCCTACCGGGACATCCGGATGGAAACATGTATCTGAATCTACTGGAAACGAGTATCTACCCGATGATTGTGGAAGTATTGGAAAATGACAACGCTTTGCCAGAAGAGGATGTGTGGTCCAGGATGGCGCTTCACCACATTATGCCGCAGCTGTCCGTGATTTTTTTAGTCAGAACTTTCCAAATTACTGGATAGAACACTGTAGTATAACAACCCCAGGTTCGATAAAAAAAAATATAAACGCAGTTGTGGCCAAAAATATGTGATCGTCATGAGGAATACCTACATTGTATGTATCCATTTTTAATTGACCGATAAGCGCTGGCTACTAACTTTTTTTGAGGGGATGTATGGTTTAATTTTATAAAACAAAAGCAGAGTAAATACACCTAACTTTATTATTTACATACAACAGTCTTCAAATTAAACATGTGACAAATAGAAAGAACAACAAAAACATTAACAACCATTTAACATANTGCCATTGGTAGTGCTCATATTTGTGACACAAGGTGTTCAAAAAAATTAACACAATGTAAAATTGCTGGAACCTCAAAGAGTAGTTGAATACGAAATTTATTTAAAAAAAAACAACATATCATGATCTCTTACAGAGATAAGATAATGCGTTCACTACTGCTGTTGCAATTTTTGTTTTAACCAACTTTTTTGTTTTTCGACATACGGACTTCGGACCTTTTCCAATCAACGCAGAACGGACAATCAGAACCAGGGGTGTCGATTCAACGCACCGTTTCCGAGTTATAAGACCTTTTTTACTGTATCACCTCACACACCTCTTATTTCCGAAATTTATTTTCCACATACGGACTTCGAACGTTTTGCATTCGACGCAAAGGGACAATCAGAACCAAGGGTGTGAGGAGATTTTTTTAAATTATTTTTTTGATTCAGCGCATCGTTTTCGAGTTATACGGCCTTTTTACTCTATGACATCACACACCTCTTGTTTCCAAAATTTATTTTCGACCTGCGGACTTCGGACCTTTTGCTCAACGCAGAACTAACATACAGAACCAGGGGTGTGGGCAGATTTTTTCAATTATTTTTTCGATTCAACATACCGTTTCCGAGTTATAAATACTTTTTTATTCTATGATGTCACACAGCGTTAGTCCCGATTTTTTTTTTTCGACATGCAGACTTCTGACGTTTTTCACTCGATCACCAATCAGAACCATGGGAGATTTTTTGATACTTCGAGTCATTTCCGAGGTACAAGCAAATACTGTTTTTCTTTTTTTTTGTATNGCTGACTTCTGACGTTTTTCACTCGATCACCAATCAGAACCATGGGAGATTTTTTGATACTTCGAGTCATTTCCGAGGTACAAGCAAATACTGTTTTTCTTTTCTTTTGTATATTGTGATACCCCGCTCTGTGTCACCCACAGAGTGCTCTATTCAGAACCAAGGGAGATTTGTTTATATTTCCAGCCATTTCCGAGTTACGAGCAAAAATCGTTTTTTTTTTCTCATACTTTTTGACATCATAGCTCAATAACGAAGGCTAAAAAGGCCACGTGCTCTACACCACGCTCCCTCCCTAGGTGTCCTGAAGATGCTGGGGAAGCCCCAGAGACTCCTGAAGACAGCAGAGAGAGAGAGAAAAGCCCTCTATGAGGACAAAGTAACTGTATCTCTATCGCACACTATAACTATATCTCTCGCACACAATCAGACAAAAACGACAGAAACGAATTTTCCTTTAAAAATACATGGGATTTATCAAATCAGAATAACCCACTTTAATTTAAAAAAATTTAAAAATTAGGATGGGTTATTCTGATGACGAAAAATAAAACACAATTAAACTGTATTATTCAAATAACAATAATGTGCAAAAGTTCTTCAGGAGTATCGGCAAATTTATTTTGGAAGACGAATCCCGTCAACGAACACTAAAAAATATTATTAGAAACCTTAGGTGGCCAGAAAACAGCCCTGATCCCAGTTCAACAAAATATATTATTAAAGACCTCAAAATTTACCAGTATTGAAAGAAAAAATACAGGACAAAATTTTTGATAATTCTGAATTTGGTTTTGAAGCAATGAATAGTAAATTAAAGCATATTTTCAACTGTATCATCACAATTACTTGCATGTGGATTTGTAAAAATTGTAGGTATTTTAATGTTATTTCGTTATTAGGTATTCTCCTTATGTTGTTGTAAAGGTTAGTTATAAAAATCGTTGTTTGTTATTTCAATAAGGATGAATTTTAATTCTTTTTAATGAATATTTTACTTTAAACCTATATTTTATGTCACCAAATTTTGATGTCAACAGAAATAAAGGGAAAGTCCTAAATTTGTGTATGGTGGATTTGTGGATGTCAAAATACAAAAAAAAAAACTGTACCTACATTCCGCGACGTACTAATAACCCACCTTGTATATTAAAAAAATTATCATCATCAAATATTTAAAAAAATATATTACTAGCTGTTTAAAATATCATTAAAAATTTTGTTTATTCGTAAATATATTTTCTGCAGTTGGCCGATAACGACAAAAACGGAGTCGTAAATACTTGTCTGCCTAGCCGAACAGAGTCGTATTTAGGCAATGTTTGCAGAATATAATATTTAAGTCTCCCTTCAAACAATTCATAACAGACACTACTACACAATGGCTGTAAATTGAAAACAATTGTAGTGAATTAGAAAAGTTATCCAATAAAAAACTTGTAATAAAACAAAAATCACTACTCAAAACACTACTCTAAGAAATAAGAATGACAGCATTGCAGCACCAACTCCTGCCCTGTACCGCGCAAACTGAACTATCAGAAATAAGTTCACCGTGTCTAATTGTTGATTGTCTCTGTCTTACATTAGGAATTTGAGAACAACGTACGTCTTAGAGAGATGTTCAGAATCTGTTTTGTTGCCAGCCTAGCTGTGTTGCCAAATATTTCGGCGAGTTNAACAATTGTGTGTGTAATTAAATCTAGCTCACGTTACTGCTTGCGCGATGATGTAGTCTATCCAATTATTTTTTGAAATACCTTGAAAGTTGTTCAACCGATTTCGATGAAATTTGATATCGTGTTATTACTCAGCATGCGTAATACGAAAATGGTATCAATTTCACTATTGCCGCTAGATGACACCACCTACAGCACCATTGGTCCATTAACATGGCCATAACTTTTTTGTCCGCCTGGTATGTACATTCTCGAACAACATAACAATAAAGAAATAGCATTCAATTTTACACAAACGAGAGAACTTCTTTAAAGAAAAAAAAAGTAGACCGTTTCCGAATTAAACGTAATTTTTCAATGAGATGATTAAATAAAGAAAAACTGTATGTCAAAATAAAAATGTAAAATGATCGAAAAAATATATATTTTTATTAATACTTTTACAAAGTAATTAAGTAAAAGGAAAAGTAAAAAGTAATTAAATAAAATTAAATGATTGACAAAATAATGATCGAAAAGATTGTTCTAAATTAAATTAATCTACAATAATCTTGGAAACAAAACAGCAACAAATTACAATAAATGTTGAAAATGTTCACCAATTACTACAATACATTGTTGTTGTGTTTAATACCAAAACATACTTTGCACAAAGTAAATACAGACTTATGCATCTCATTGAAAAATTATATTTAATCCGAAAACGGTCTACTTTTTTTACTTGAAATTAATATACCTTTTCTTTTGTGTGAAATTTAATGCCATTTCTTTATATTTGTTCGAGAATCTACATACAGGGAAGAAAAATTTATGGCCATGATAATGGACTAACGTTGCTGTAAGTGGCGTCATCTAGTGGCAATGATGAAATTTATACCATTTTCGTATTAAGCATGCTGAGTAATAACACGGCATCAAATTTCATCGAAATCCGTTGATCAGTTTTCAAGATATTTCAAAAAATAATTGGAAAAAAAGTTAATAAAACACCCCGTAGAACGAAAACAACTAACATTTTGCTATGGCATGTTGGGCCCAAGCGCTATCACCCATTAGCTAATGTCCAATTAATTATAGGACACCCTGTATAATACTAAATTTATTTTAGACATACAGGGTGGGCCATTAGTATGAGAAAGTAAAATAACTCCCTTGTTATCTATACTAATATTATAAAGAGGAAATCTATACTAATATTATAAAGAGGAAAGATTTGTATTTTTGTATGTATGTATGTTTGTTACGAATAATCTCAAAAACTACTGGACGGATTTCGATAATTCTTTCACCATTAGAATGGTACATTTTCCCTGAGTAACATAGGCTATATTTTTTATATCCCAAAATGTTTAAAATAAATGTCCATCCGTGCGAAGCCGAAGAAGTTGTATTAGAATATTAACTTTCTACTACTAACACTTGGAGCAAAATATTTGACAGAGTTATAGGCAAATGTTAGGCTAATATCGCTATTTTATACAGGGCATTTTTTATAATACGATCATTTTAAAAAAGTTCAAACTTGATTTTCTTAAATTTTTCAAATGGAACACCCTGTATTTTATTGTTCTATTTTATTCACATATCAGTCCACTTCAACTTTTATTAAGTATGTTCTAAACCTAAAGTTGTTAGTTTTTAAGATATAGCAACATTTCTGGAAAAACCTAATTTTTATTAGTTTCGGTCGGACGAAATGGCTTTGGAAAAAAATGTCACATTGTGTCAACTTGTCAGTTCACAATTTATCTTTCCATTTTGAGTTAATTTTATTGGTTAATATTTATTTGTGGTATTTTATAAAATAATAAAAATTAATTTTTTTCAGAAATGTAGCTATATCTTAAAAATTAATAATTTTAGATTAGATCATGCTCAATAAAAGTTGAAGTGGACCGATATGTGAATAAAATAGAACAATAAAATACAGGGTGTTCCATTTGAAAAATTTTAGAAAGTGAAAGTGAAGCTTAAAGTGAAAGTTAATATAACTTCTTCGAAGTCATGTTTTTTCCAAAATTCGAAGAATTTTCTACATAACTTGGCATCCCCGCACTAAAATGATAAACTGTTTATATTGCCATATATAGAATTTTCTCGGAAATCCATATGTTTAAAAATATACAGGGTATTCCATTTAAAAAATTTAATATTTGGCATGTCCCGTTTTTACTCATCACGCTGTATGTATCAAATTAATTTTGTAGTAAAGGTTTCTTGATTCGGTTTATATAAACTTTTTTTCTGTATTATGAGTAACAAGGGAGTTATTTTACTTTCTCACACTAATGGTCCACCCTGTATGTAATACTAGATAAAAAAATATGTACCTATTGGTCATTTAATTATTCATATAAATTTCAAAATCAATGGCGAGCCAGGTTTTCATAAAAAATATAGATAGATTTTAGGTAAGTTTATTTCATACAAAAAATAGTATTCGAATCATAACATTTTGCACAGGGTGCCCATACTCTCAAATTTTCTTAAATTTTTCATATGAAATTGTATAATATGCAGTAATAACGTTTCTTTGTTTAGATACTAAAAAGTCTTTCCTTTTTTTAGTGGTTTCTAAGATATGACAACTTAAACAATACACAAATATTGTTTACTTCATTAAAAGTTTGTTTTAAAATCAATAAAATAACGAGATGCAATGTTGCGGAATATGATGACGAATAATTTGCCAAAGATACACTTTTGAACTACCTTTTTTATTTCGAAGTTATCAATAAAATTGAAAATTTTGACTTTTTCGTTTTTATTCTTTAATTGAAAGCGAAAAAAGTATCTCTAACGTTATTAGGACACTTTTTTGTGTAAAACGCTTTGCATTTTTGAATTCCGCGTATTTTTTTATCACGTGACGTATTATAAGATATAGTTTGAATCTTCGTTTCTTACGAAATATACAGTTGTTGTATTCAATTTAGAGATAGTGTTTTGAAACATCCATTTATTATTCAAACGAAATTTTTGATGATTCAAGCTTTCCTGTTTAATTAATTTCAAAAATATCTAGCTTTGCTTCATGTTAAAATTTGAGCTTTGACATTGTTAATGAGAATTAAACTAAGCTGAAATTTCATTTAAAGTAATACATAGTTGGAAGTTTCGTTTTCAAAGCACTCTTTGTAAAAATAAATAATGCCGAAATGCGAAAATCCAATATGGCGTCCATAAAAAAAAACAAAATTGAATGTTGTTCCTTCATCCTGGTAGGTGCCACAGCTAATACGACTATATAGGGTGTTCCAATTAAAACTTTCCACCTAGAAAATATCGGAATTAAAAAAAAAAACAAAAAACCTTCGATTTTCATTTCA
This sequence comes from Anoplophora glabripennis, assembly GCF_000390285.2. Classification (NCBI taxonomy): domain Eukaryota; kingdom Metazoa; phylum Arthropoda; class Insecta; order Coleoptera; family Cerambycidae; genus Anoplophora; species Anoplophora glabripennis. The sequence goes on from NW_019417149.1 coordinate 40,334, forward strand.
AGGAGGACACATGACAATTTTGGTATTTAGAAAGCTACCCCTTAGGCAGAGGCGTAAAATACCCTTAAACTTTAAGTGGCACCTTATGTTGAGTGTCACCTCATTTTAAAGCTTTTTCAATTCTGCTCATGACGGCATACGACTTTTTAAATTTTGGTTTGGTTATAACAAAAAAATCATCACATATCAATGAAAATAAATATCATTGAATGAAAGAATGTTATTTTATTCAAATTGGTTTCCCTCCGCTTCCATACAATAATAAAATTTTTGCTCCACTTCCGAACGAACATTTCGAAGCATTTCGGGCGTATTTATAATTTCTCGATAAAAAAATTTGTTTAGATTTTTCGTTTATCATCTGTCAATACAAAAACTTACTCTATCAGTTCAACCTTTTTACCTGTCTTACTTTAAACGTCGTCTTGTCTTGTTGAAACAATATCTCGTAAAATCATGACAAAATCGATTGAATTCCAATTCGTGAAGATGGTATATATAATCTTTGAAAAAGTAAAAATAATTAGTTTGTTTTACAAGAATAATGACTGTGCACGGCAGGCAGCACAGATTTTTAATGATAGTCATCCTGACAAAAACACTTCGCATCGGTACATCCTGAATTTGGTGCATAAATTTTCGGAAACTTGATCGGTTGCAAACAGAAAGCATCAACGTGAACAGGTCGTATGTAATCAGATAGCTGTTCTGGGTCATATTGCAATGGAACCAAATTTGAGTCTGGGGAAACTAGCAAGTATTTCAGGAAGTCCTGTATCTAGTTGTCGACAAATCTTAAAAATTCATAAGTATCACCCATACAAAATCAATTTGGTACAAGAAATTAATGAATACGATCGTGATCGCCACTTACAATTCTGTGAAGAAATGTGTACTCGAAAGAATCCAGATTTTTTGTACTCAATTTGTTTTTCCGACGAAATGCGTTCCAACTGGATAGTCGAGTCAACCGAGTGATGCAAATCCACGCATTTTTCATGAAACTCATACGCAGCTTCCGAGGAAATTGAATGTTTGGGCGGGCATACTGGGAGACCACCTCAAAGGGCCATTCTTCGTAATAATAATCGTAATAAAACAAGTTAAAAGTGAAACAAAGAAGTTGCTATTGCAATATCTGGGCAGTCACGACAAACTATACATATTTTAACATGTAATAAATAATGAACAATCTCTAATAATAATTGTAACAATTTTACCTTAGAAAAATATACGCCCCTGAGCATAAAACAGTGAAAGCTAAACATACAAAGAATAATTATCATGAAACATCTATAATCATTACAATCATAAGGTTACATAGAATAATTAACAACAAAGTACTTCAAGAATATTACCTGCTAACTAATACCGGTTAAACACTTAATTTTCCACTACTTCTATATTTTTCACACTACACTGTCCGCCGATCGTCTTACTACCTATCTGCACACTGTTCTCACATCAACTGCCTATCTTCGACTATCTAGGTTTCCTTCCAGAATTCCCTACCTAAGCGCTTGTTTTTTTGTGCTTCCTTCTACCGACCGTTAATATTACTTTTTCTTGTTATACAACACCCATGTAACAGGTGACGTCGAAGTTAATAAGATAAGTACGGTTTTGCACAACACAGATCAATTGAGTGGCCTCCCAGATCGCCATTGAGGACCTTCGTCGGCGAATTGTTGAAGAATGTCGTCAGATAACGCCCGAAATGCTTCGAAATGTTCGTTGGGAAGTAGAGCAAAGATTTTGTTATTGTATGGAAGCGGAGGGAAACCAATCTGAACAGTTAATTAAATAACATTCTTTCATTCATTGATATTTTGTCTTATTCTTTAAGTGAACTCATATTTGATTTGATTTGAGTGATTGTCATATCCACACCAAAATTTAAAAAGTCGTATGTCATCTTGAGCAAAATTGAAAAAGCTTTAAAATGATGTGTCACTGATGCCATTTAAAGTTTAAGTGTATTTTATGCCCCTGCCTAAGGGAGTAGTTTCCAAGACACCAAAACTTATGCCATCACGTGTCCCCGTTGAAAAGAAAATCGACGTGTCTCAGTTTTTTTTGTTTTCTTTTAACTCCGACGTTTTCCAGGTGGGACGTTTAAATGGAACCCCCTGCATATCAAATATGTTTATAATTTTTTAAATTCAAAGATAAGAAAAGTAGTAAATATATTTTGTTAAAAATAAAAATGGAAATTAAATGCACTCTCTTAAAAAAACATAGGTCTTAGACCTTTAATTCATTATTCTTTTTATGCAAAATAATACAACCTATGAAACAAGTTCCTAAAGTTATGACGTAGACTTGCAAGGAAGATTATCAAAGAGATGAAAAAGTTAAGGTGAAATAATTGAAGCACTGAAGATACAACATAAAATTTAAAAAATTCCCACATTTTCTCTAATAATAATTATTATTGTTGACTTGTGCAGTCTTCTGATACATCACTAATATCATGTTTCAATAGATACCCACCTAGATCTTAAAATAAAAAAAGCAAAGTGTTCATTAAGTTCCAATTTCCCTTCTTTTAAAAACAATGAAAATTTGTAAACATATATATTAACGAAACACATGTTTTAACGACTAGCAATTAAGATATAATCTTTCCGCAAAAATTGAATTCAAACCAACGTTATAATCAGGCTTAACTGCAGTGATTATAGTAATTTTACAATGAAGACGACTAGGTATCAGACCTATCCGTAGAAATCATTAATTAGTGTTCCTATAGTGCCCCGTCTTTCTAGACACGGCCTGCAAACACATCTGATGGCGCAGGGCTATGTAAATATTTTTATAGAAAATAATGAAGTTATAATAAGGAATCAAATTCCCCTTACACAAAGATTACAACATAGACCAGGAAAGAAAACATTTTGAAATTTATTAATTACTGGGCGTGATTTTATTGTTGAAAAGTTTTGGAAATGATAATACAAAAGGCGTCTCATCAAATGGGTCATGAAAAAAGTATAGCGTCATTGTTTTTTATCAACAAATAGGTTAAAAATTCGTAATTTTTCGTTCTACGCGTTATTGTAAAAAAACTATTAATCTTAGCAAAAAAGTTCAGAAGACGTTTTTTTACGAGCTTTCAAATTGTGTATATAACTTCTTTCAAAAGTTAAAAACCGCGGAGTTATTTTATTTGTGTGCCTTCCATTTGATAACAATTATACACAACTAAATTTGAAAAAAAAAATAATTTTCTTTTAAATAGAGGATACTTGGTGCCCCTTCGAAGAAAATGAGCCCAAAAAGAATGTTTTAGTCATAACCCTGCCCCCGGAATAGTCATTTGAAAATGGGCCTTTTTTGCAAAAATGGGATAAATAAATGGAATTTTGCAAAAACTATTTGACCGATCGAGCCCATCTTTTGCACATCTCTTAAGGATATAAAAAAACACATTTTGGGAAAGTTTGGTAAGATTTTATTAATTATTTAAAAAGTTATTAACAATTAAAGAAAAAACACTTTCTCCGTTTAATCTTGCAATAACTTTTTTGTTTATAAAACAATTTTAACTTAACTCTCATTTTAAAGATGTTTCTCTAGATCAAATCGTCTGTTGAACTTTTTTGCTAAGATTATTAGTTTTTTACAATAACGCGTAGAACGAAAAATTACGAATTTTTGACCTATTTGTTGATAAAAATCAATGACGCTATACTTTTTTCATGACCCATTTGATGAGATGCCTTTTGTGTTAACATTCCCAAGACTTTCCAACAATAAAATCACGCCCAGTAATTTTTACGAGTTCCTCATGATTTTTCACCTTTATTTCTTGGTCTCACAATCAATTTCAGACTGTATCTTATTATACAGGGTGTTTCTTAAGTGGAGGTAAAAAATCCAGGGGCGTATTATATGGCCAAAATAATTGTTTTTTTGTTATATAAATGTGGGGTCTTAAGACAGCAATTGTCCAGCTACAGCGTGTCAAAAATTTTTAAAAAATCAGTTTTTAATTCTTAATTTCTAAGATTAGATAATTTAACCAAATTACCAGCTTTAGAAACTTACCAGTGGCGGAGGTGTGGATATTATTTGCCAAAAAAATATATGTCCCTGTATAATATTACAAATAAAATAGTTCATCATATGCGCCATTATATTATCTTCACTTTTTGTTTCTTTAATTTTTTTTGTATTTATAATGTTAATCGACTGATTAACAACAAAATTGTTTTATTTGATCACGTGCATTTTTACACAGTCGTCATCTTATTTAAAATTGTATATTGTCAAATTAAGTTTATTTTTTAAAAAGATGAAGCTTAATAATGGCTTATGCATAATCAATAATGCTTAAATGGCCATTATGGTTTACATTTCTGGCCTTGCAGATGGAAATGGTACTGAGGCTAGACGAATTTATATAAAAATATTTCCAAATCATCCAACTCCAAATCCAAGAATACTCAGAAATGTTTTTCAACGTCTTACACCTGGCAATTTTGCACGTGTCCGAGCTACAATTTCAAGAAGATTTGAAGCATGTATTTTTGCTGAAGATGGTCATTTCCAACATTTGTTATAATAAATCATAGTAAAATAATTCCACTATTAATGAATAATTTTGTTATTATTTTAAGTAATGTAATGAGTATCGTAAAATGCACTTGATCAAATAAATCAATTTTGTTGTTAATCGGTTTGGAATACAAAAAAAGTGTAAAGACTGATTAGATAATATGACGTTCACCTCTGTCCTGACAAAAGGTAGATATTAGTTTTTGACACAACAGTGGTTCCAAAACAACAAACATGATCGGAATCTGAAGCAATGTTTTAAGAAATACCTTAGATATTTGCAAAATTATAAGTAGAGAGAAAAGGGACAGTGCCTGTTTTTCTGCACTAAACACTTAACATGGAACTTACCATATAGTATATACGTATAGTACGTAATAATAATAAATAAGTACCAACAAATGTTAACAAAATAATAATTTCTTATAAGGAAAGTGATTGTAGAAAATAATTAACAGTTGCCCTAAGACCGCGGTTAATCGTCTCCGGCATTCGATAAATGACCGAGATCACAGGCACATATCTAAAATAGTCGAAACTTTTAATAGATGCTGTTTTTACTAATAATTGCGAATCGTCAACTACTTCACATTTAAGTAATACCACTATCAGCGTCGTTGTACATGTCTGCCAGATCTGAAGCTTAGCATCGATCAATTTATTCGATACGTTTCTAGCGCCACTTTAATGCCTGTCCTGTCGGCCTGAAGTGACTGTGAACAATCCAGGTTTTTTGCCGAGGGACGTTGGCCGTACAATTCACTGCCGTTTGTGTGTGTGTGAGTGAGCTTTGCTTTGTCGAGTGTATGGCACGTGTTTTTATAGCAGTCAATAGCATTGTGTATCAAGACCATAGAGCGGCACACGGCTTGCCCATAGATTTAACCTATTTCTGCTACTACAACGCGTATTGCCGCTTTCTACCATAATATAGATTACTACTGTTTATTTATTTGATTGTCGCTACAAAGTTTCGTAGGCCTAATTATAAGTAAACTAAATATACTTCATAACAGATATATCAACTCCAGATGCTATCTAAAAAGTAAGCATGGAATCTTGATTACCTCTACAATCGCTACCGTCCTTCTCGAATCCTGGTAAGCAGTCACACAGTGGTTGACCGTCACGCATTCGACACATATGTGTGCATTTCGCCTGGTCCTCTGGTGAACACTCTCCCGAGTTCAGAAAATACTGTGGCGATGCTGCGCTGGGATCATCACCCTGGAGCGTGTCTGCCTCAGACAATAATAAAGAATAATAAGAACGTTGAATTGCTTATCAAAGTTAATATAAATTTAACAACGGTTCGATCACATTTGAATATAAAATGCACTTAAACAAATCGTATAACTGCTAATAAGGTGGAATATTAATCCAATACAGTTTCGTAATTTATAACAGTGCCGTAATTTTATGATAATTTCTTTAACCTTGGCTAGGAATCTGTGACTTGTCCTTGTTGTTCTCGGGCTAGGTTCCATGGAGGCAGACCCACGACCAGGAATCACTACCTTAAACCCACCGTGATATTGATTTCGGTTCTTGTTGTTATGCAGACAGTGATGGTCCTCGGAGTCGTTCCATGGTGACCTATGTAACTGATCAAATCCAATGCTACCAAACGCTTCGACATTGTTCACTGACGGCATCTTCAGTGATGACTCTACAAAATCTCGTCTCAGGCGCCTCGAAACATGATAGCGGGTCCGCCCCCCCCCCACAAAGCCCAGCCCGAGAACAACAAGGGCAGGTAAATTATTCCTAGTTAATTCCAAGAAAGTGCATCATAAATGCAGTATATAACCCAAAATCATAAAAAGCAGTTACTTTAAGCATTTAATTAATTCCTTTACTAGTTGAACCAATATTATTATTTCTGAAATTATTTTTTTTTAAACATAAGTAATAGTTAAATCTTATACAGAGTGATTCTTAAGTAGAGGTCAAAAATCCAGGTGCGTATTCTATGGCCAAAAATAAAAGTTTTTTTGTTATACTTCTTCGATTTGAATTTTGAAAATTTGGGATACCGGGTTTTCGGACATGCCTTTCTCAACAAAAATAATGGCGTCCACGTACCACTTCCGGTTATATCGGAAGTCGCCATCAACTTGCTTATTTTAAATGGAACAGCCTGTATATTATTGCAATTTTGGATTCTACGTGTTATTTTAGGTGGACTTTTATGAAGTTTCCCTAATCCTAAAATTAACCGTTTTCGAGATATTTAATTTTTTTTAAAAAAATGGAGAGAAACAGTCACTAACTTCAAACCATGTGTATTTTATAGTAAGAAAGATAAAGCAACAATATTTATAGGGGGAATAGCTAGATCCCTAAGCTAGTTAACTTCAAACTTTCATAAGTCGTTTTTTTTAATGGAACACCCTGTATGTTTTTCTATATTCTTTTTCGAACGGTATCAGGGTTTCCTATACCTATATATTCTAGTTTTTAAGTTATCTACTATTTTTTGTATAATCACCTAAAATCATGTAATTTCTTGCGAGGATAGCTGTGGAATTTTTAGCAAAACTTCAAAACAAACAACTAAACTGTCAATTTGTTGTTAGTCTCTTGCAGTGACAGTTTAATTTAGTGTTTATAAGAAATGGAAAACAATACATATTCAAATGCTGATATTTTAAATTTATTATTCATTCACGGACGTTGCAATGGGATTATAAGCAGAACATGTACAGTTTTTAATGAGACATATCCAAATTTGCCACCAATGAGCAGAAAAAAGTTAAGAAGAATTTTAGCAAATCAACTAGAGTATGGTCGAATTTGTGCAGAAAGAATTTTACCAAAACCAATAACTTCAAATGAAGATAATGTAATAAATGTGCTAGCCTATTTTAATGTTCATCCAGAATCCTCAACTCGTGCCGCAGAGTATGATTTAGGCATTTCACGAGCGTCCATTCACAGGATGCTAAGAACTAATGATATGCATCCATACAAATTTAAGCTACTTTCTGCTCTTCATCCGGGTGACGCCGTGCAACGTGTACAATTTTGTGAAACGATGTTAGTGCGATACCAAGAAGATCCACAATTTTTGCAACATATTATATGGACAGACGAGTCAAAATTTACGAGAGAAGGTATTTTTAATAGACATAATACTCATTTGTGGTCATCTGAAAATCCTCATGTTATCCGGGAAAGAAACTTTCAAAATAAATTTAGCGTAAATGTTTTTTGTCTAATTAAAGATAACCAAATTTCTTACCATATCTACGAAGAAAATTTAAATGCCGACAGATATCTCAATATTTTGCAAACGGTTGTGGCAGATTTTCTAGATGATATACCTTTAGACCAACTAAGGAAGTGTTGGTATCAATTAGACGGGGCTCCACCTCACTGTCACAATCAAATCGATCAACAGCTGACTGAAATGTTTGAAGATAGATGGATGAGACGCCTAGGACCGTGGAATTGGCCAGTGAGGTCTCCCGACCTCACTCCATTAGATTTTTATGTTTGGGGAGTAATAAAGCAAAAAGTTTATTCTACACCCGTTGCTTCAAAAGAGGATTTGATTGCTCGAATACGAAGAGCGTTCCATGAATTGCCTGCAGCTGAAATAGCAAAAGCGGTGACTGATGGTGTTATCTCTAGAATCCACAAGTGCTTAGCTGTTAATGGGGGTCATATTGAACACTTATGACTTTTTTAAGTCATTTTTTTTTTTTTAGTACATTATTATTATCAACATACATAATTAAAATTGTGTATTACTATGTATGAAGTTGATTTTTTAGAATTCTTCTTAACTTTATTCTGCTCATTGGTGGAAAATTGGGATATGTCTCATTAAAAACTGTAAATGTTCTGCTTAGAATCCCATTGCAACGTCTGTGAATAAATAATAATAAATAACTGGTGACAGTTTAGTTGTTTGTTTTGAAGTTTTGCTAAAAATTCCACAGCTATCCTCGCAAGAAATTACATGATTTTAGGTGATTAAACAAAAAATAGTAGATAACTAAAAAAACTAGAAGACATAGGTATAGGGAACCCTGATACCGTTCGAAAGAGAATAAAGTTGTGTATCAGAATATAGAAAAATATACAGGATGTTCCATTTAAAAAAATCGACTTATGAAGGTTTGAAGTTAACTAAACTCGGCATTAAATTTCTAGCACCCTGTATGCAATTAAGCCACTTTGAAAGTATGGATGGAAAACTTAGGGGTCTAGCTATCCCCCCTATAAATATTGTTGCTTTATCTTTATAACTATAAAATACACATGGTTTGAAGCTAGTCACTGTTTCTCTCCATTTTTTTTTTGTAAATTAAATATCTCAAAAACGGTTAATTTTAGGAATAGGGAAACTTCATAAAAGTACACCTAAAATAACACGTAGTATCCAAAATTGCAATAATATATAGGGTGTTTCATTTAAAACAAGCAAGTGGATGGCGACTTCCGGTATAACCGGAAGTGGTACGTGGACACTATTATTTTAGTTGAAAAGGGTATGCCCGAAAACCCGGTATCCCAAATTTTCAAAATTCAAATCGAAGTAGTCTCTGAAATAATTCTAATGGGCCGTCACCGTGACGGGCCGTGTGCCCTGTATAAATGTGGGGTCTGAGTTCAACCATTGTCCAGCTACAACGTGTCCAAAATAAAAACAAATATCAGTTTTTAATTTTTAATTTCTAAACCGCTTGAGATAATTAAACCTAATTCGGTGTGCATATTTAATACGACGGTAGGTATGAAACAAAAAATTAGCAGCTTTAGAAACTTACCAGTGGTGGAAGTGTGGTGATAATAATTTGTCAAAATAAAAATATATCACCCTGTATTACAAATAAAATAGGTCGTCAGATCCGCCATTGTATTACCTTCAATTTTTGTTTCTTTACACTTTTTTCTATACCAAACCGATTTTATTTGTACTATTATACAGGGTGATATATTTTTTTGACAAATAATGATTAAAACCCACATTTAATTTTGGACACGTAGCTGGTCAATGGCTGTCCTAAGATCCCACATTTATATAACAAAAAACTCTTATTTTTGGCCACATAATACGCCCCTCCATTTTTAACCGCTACTGAAGAAACACTCTGTATATTTATTACTAATAGTTCTTTTTATTTAATTTCTACAATTCTTTTATTAATTTTTCGCTTTATTAAAATTCCCAATTAAACAAGTTTTACAGTCCGTACGATATTTATCGAGATAGAATTCCAAGATGACTCCTGTGTCACTTTCTTGGAATTAACCGCATTCGACACACAGTAACAGCTTGCAGTGCATACTGTGTTTTGCAATTACGAAGGTGTGTTTCTTCCTCTTCTTCCTTGGAATTCTATCTCAACAAATATTGTATGGGCTGTAGATTAAATAAGATAATTACCAAAATCATTTTTAATTTTGTCACAAACTGGTTTCTTCCCAACCCATTTCTTTTTGCTGCAAAACATTTTCTTAGGATGGGAATTTCTAAATTTGTAACCTTCGTTACACTTAAATTCCGCCACCATGTAACGCTTTGACTTGGGCTTTCCAGCATCGATCCTGGTCTTCTTGAACCTGACGAACTTGCCATTATTTATATCCGGAGGTGGACTATTCCTGCAAGAGGAATCCAACTTTCCCAGTAGATGCTTAGACAAGTTCTTGTAGTTTGTCTTTTGGGCAAATCCATAACCGTTTACTGAAAAGTTAATATGTTTTAATTACCGAGCTTGTGTGGTGCTAACGAGGTGGGCAAATCAAATGTAAATCAAATTTCTTTCTTGACATTTTTCAAATATCTTCTATAGTATTATAGTCTACTTCCTATTTTAAAAGCGATTCAAAAAATTTTGCCAACCAGGATACCAGAGAAATGGGGCGGTAGTTTTTAATGAACCTTTTTTATAGACTGGTATAATCTTTGCCAATTTAAGAACTCTTGAAACGTAATAATGCACATTTTTATTAAATTCGTTAATAGTAAATAATTAAGTTCTGTAGAGTTGTGACAATTTTGATATTTAAAGCAAATGGATCATTACTTTTACTATTCCTGATCGAACATCATTGAAGGTAGTTTCATGAAAGGTGAATGTGACATTACATTGATATTAATAAAATCAGTTATCTGTCAGAGGAACATTGTTTTAAATTTTGTTTGCTATTTTAGAAAAGTGTATACTTATCTTCAGCATTCAAAGTTTTGGTAGGAGTAGTATTAGTCTTCTTACTGTTTGCATTATAACTGTTTATAATATTCCATACAGCTCCCTGTTTATTGCAAGATTTACTAATGAATTGGTCAATAGCTTGACTTTTCGCATTGACTTGTCTTTTAGGAATCAGATTAGTACCTATCGAGTTTGTGAAGATCATTTAATAGGAATAGTTTCTCACGCATTGATTTAAGATCTTTATTAAACCATTGCAGTTGAATTGCAGAACTTGTAAAGACTCTAAAAATTGGTAAATTTTTATCTATAGCGACAGCGATTTATACCTTATTGGCTTAAATTTCATCCAACTGGGATATTTGAATAAACGTGATATTATTCTTAAACTTCAACAGCCTATACTCGAAAATTAGTGGCTTTATACCCTTGATTAATTAAGCAGTTTTTATCTAAAATAACTAACTCCTTGAGATTGTATCAGGTATTCACGCAAGATTTGAATTTTGCGCCACTTGTACGGTAAAGTGTTGCCAACGGAAAAAAAGACAGCGTGAGAGCTGATAAGGTCTACTGACAGCTAACACTTCAGGGTTATAAAAATGGAGGGCTATAAGAAAGAACAACGCGTTTTCATTGTTGAGCAATATTTTTTAAAAAATGAAGGTTTGGCAGTTACAGTTCGCAATTTTCGTACAAAATATGATCGGAATAATGATTTTTACTTCATCAACTGTTAAGAGATTAATTGAAAAATCCAGGGAGACTGAATCAATCAGTTTGCAAGAGTTCCGAGGCCTGTTTTTTGTAAGCACTTTGGTGGGCCATTACTGTGAAAAAGTAAAATATCTCCCTTGTTACTCATATACAGAAAAAAGTTTATGTAAAAGTTATACAGAATTAAGAAACCTAAAGTACAAAATTAATTTGATACATACAGGGTGATGAGTAAAATCGGGACACGCCAAATAAATATAAAATAAAAAATATATGGGGTGTTCCATTTAGAAAATGTAATATTTGGCGTGTCCCGTTTTTACTCATCGCCCTGTGTGTTTCAAATTAATTTTGTTCTATTGGTTTTTTGATTCTGTACAACTTTTATATAAGCTTTTTTCTGTAGTATTATGAATAACAAGAGAGTTATTTTACTTTATCACACTAATGACCCACCCTGTATAAATATACCATCCTAGATTTAAGAATTTTTTTGCGTCAACTTTTCATTCATTAAGGAACTTTTCACTTTGTTGGCTGCTTTCTGTTTTCAAAATTAATATTCAAAAAACAGTTGGTAATTTGCACAGTGAAAATGATTAGCTGAAGCTTCTTAAAATGCATTTATATAAAATACATTTTTTTATAAAACAGAACTATTCTTCGCTTTTCTACATTTGTAAAATGAAAATTGAAAAGTGAAAAGTTGAAAAGTACTTTCAAAAAATAGGCCCAAGAACTTAATTCGGCATCGTGGCGAAGAACTGGACATTTCGAGAATCTCTCTACAGCGTATTCTCACAAAAGATTTGCATGTTCATGCTTACGAAAAAAGTTAGTTGAATGGATTATCTTCAGCGATGAGGTTCATTTTCATCTGAAGAGATTCTTAAACACTCTGGCCCTCCTGCAACACAAAACATCAAAGCAGTTCGTGAGAGTATTGCCGAGAGCCCAGAGACATCAACTCGGTACCGTGGTCAAGAATTGAACATTTCAGCAGCGTATTCTCATGAAAGTTTTGCATCTCATACTTCATCAACTGACTCACGAACTGAAGCCTACTGACCACGCAAAACGAAGAGCGTTTGTTGAATGGATTATGGAACAAGTAGATGCTGATTTTTTAACAAAATCATCTTCCGTGATTAGGCTCATTTTGATGGATTCGTTAATCGACAATATTGTCGCATTTAGGGTTCAGAAAATCTACGAGTTGAGCAACAAATACATCCGCACCGTATCACGGTGAGGAATTTGGGCTGGATTTTCGAAAATGCGGCTAGTCAGGCAATAACAGTTGCTCACTTTTGCAATGTGATATTCTAGATTTTTCTGCCTAAGCCGTAAATTACAAGATATTGATGTAGACGACATGTGGTTTCAACAAGATGGTGCCACATGCCGTATATCCCGAGAAACAATTCAATTACTGCATGAGTCATTTCCTGGTCGTGTAATGTCCGTTTTGGTGATCAGAAATGCCGTTGGACTTTTTTTTTGGTTTTTTTAAGTCGAAAGTTTGTACCAAAAAGCCCATGATCAGCCACGCCTTAAAGGCGAAAACTGAATGTTGTAACGAAATTCAGCGGCGTTTATGCAAAACGGTCATGGAAAATTTCGACAAAAAAGTGCGTATGTGTCAGCAAAACCGATAAGCTATTCCAGACTTAACACTAAACTGTATACTTTATGAATCAATAAAAAAATTACAATTTTTAATTAAAAACCTGTGTTTTCTATCACAATTACTTCTTGTGTGAGTTTTGGAATACCCTTTATAGGTCATTTAAAGCGGAGAACAATATTCAACAGAATTCATATCCTTGAAATTTCATGTAAGCCAGAAACCCTGACAAATTTTTCACTTTTACAGCAACGTAACATTGATCAATCGACGCCAACTCTTGCTAAATGTGGCAGAAATAAACACTGTTTACAATTTTTCTCGCTGTGATGACACTAATCTGGATACATCGCGATTGAAACGTGCCAATTACACTTTCTATGTGCAGTAATTCCGATTATTAATTTACAAATTATTATTTACTGGTCTTGAATTTGTAAAACGGATGTTCGGGAAGTTGTGAAGAAATTGTAGAATTTCTATTTGGAATTTGAGCGTAATTCTATGTTCGGTAAATTATCGTGAACCTGTTCTCATTCCACAATGCAAACACGCAAATCCAAATAGGATAGTACCTACGTAAAAAATATCTGTCGATTAATCACTCTGTATGTTATTCATGCAAATGGCAAAAACACTTAAACGATTGCGTTTCCAAATTTTAGTGGGCTTGACACAATTTTCCTATAGAAATAATGGGAAAAGTTGGGCAACTAAAGGTGGCAGCCGTTAAAATTTCGGAAGTGTAATATAAGTATCTAACAGTTCGAACCTACGTACAAATTGATGGTAGTTTTATTATATTGTTTTGGGATTACTTATACGGTATTGTCCAATAAAAGAAGCACCGGAAGACATAAACACCAACTGTTTATATATATAACACACTGAATACTCCTACGAAACGTCGAGAACATATGTATTTTGGGTGCAATTTACTGTCTGATATATTGAAGAAGCGACGAAGGCGATTAGAATTTACAAGGTGGGTTCCATAGTAAACAGAACTTTTTAAAAATAATGAAAACAAAAAAGTTTTTTTGATCAACAAAACGCTGTCGCACGGGGCCAAATCAGGCGAATACCGGGAGTGGTTGACAATTAATATGCGATTTTTAGTTAAAAAATCGGTCGCCAGTGTCGATCGATGAGTTGGCGCATTATCGTACAACTAACGCCAACTTCCTTCTACGCGATGTTTTCGCCGAATACGAATCACCAAACGCTTCAAAACGCCAACACAGAATTGTGCGTTAATGGTTTTGCCCGGTGGACAGTGTCCTTTCAATGGTAAAAGCAAATTAACATTGTCTTTATTTTTGTTTTGGGTTTTGGCACTTTGGCGCTTGGTTTCAGGATCATATTGAAAACACTAGTTTTCATCACCAGTCACAATGTTGTAAAGGAAGTTTTTGTCCTTTTTAGCCTCATTGATGATATCCTTCGGATGTTGAATTCTGAGCAATTTTGGTTGTCTGTCAACTTGTGCGGAACAAACCGTGGACACACTTTTCATTCAATTTTCAGTAAAACGATACACTTTACCGATTTTCAACAATGTAACAAAAGCCGGGACGCGTAGTCATTTATTTATTAGTTCTCGAAACGGATGGGCCAAAAAGTAAAATATTTCAGTCAACATAAAGTATCGAAAGTTAAGAGTTTCAAGTAGGTAGCGTCGTCCTTCGGAGAAATTTAGCAATATTTTTAACAAGTTCACTTAGAGTCGGGGCCATGTGACAGTCATCTGTTGCGTCTGGGGGGCGCCAGCGTAGAAACCCATATTTTTAATAACGCGCGAAATCACGAGAATAGCCTAGAGGTTCCAAAGTAAAATTAAATCAAATTGTTAAATTGATAGTAATTGGAAATGAAAGGAACAGATCAAGTAGCTGTTTTTTTGACGGATTTTCTAAGCTATAAGAGTAGATTAAATGAGATCGACTAATCCGTCCCGTATTTGCTACACGGAGTCGCTAGAGGAAGGCTAAGGTTAGTTGTAAGTCACATAATTATTTATATAAATGTAAATTCAGTCCATTAGACAATTATTATTAACATGGCGTAGTTATGCCAAAGCATCCCGACATTCAGGGTTCCCGCCCATAAGATGAGAACAGAAACTTCTGGACCCAAGAAATGGACGTGTCGAAGCGAAGTGTCGAATTCGGGAAAGATCTCGAAAAAGTCAGTTCTTCCTTATGTTTCACATTGAGCTGTCGACTTAGATTTAGAGTCTCGGGCTAGTTAATTAAATTTAATTATGGATAATATTTTTCCAAATTTTGCTATGGAGCGCGCATTCCCTGAATCTCGGTACGCTGTCGCGTGTCAATAAATTAATTAATAATGTTGTTCGAGCCGTTGTGTTGTTATTTTGTTTGTTTGTTTTGTTTACTGTTATTAAAACCCTTCCTGGAAAGTTTTGGTGTTTCCTTTTGTTTCTCTCAACTTCAGTGTCACCCTGTATAATTCTACGTAAGCAATAGAGGGTAAGTGCCTGAAATTCATTTTCTGAATATACAACATTTCTAAGTTCCCACGTATTAATTAAATTATAATGATAATTATAAACTCCCTTTCGAGAATAATTGAATATTAAACTCTTGAAATCCAGACTCGTTATGATACTGATCGTAACGATATATAGATAGATAAATAAATAACCCCTCAGGTTACAACAAGTATACCTTTTTTATGTAGAATTGTCCACAGAATCTAAAAATGAAACCCAAATGATTATTAGGTCATTGGCGTATAAGTTGGGGCAAAAGGATCCCGTTTTAGTACCCATTCCTACGCCACTGACTTTACAGCAAATTATGAACATGTGTACATATTAACACTACAGCAAATTTTAATCAATTTGTTATAAGCATACCAAAGATTTCATAAATAATATGATTTTAAAAACCGCCCAATAAGGCCCTGTACAGTGAAAATGGTGAGCCTGCTTAGACCCTTGGTTTATAAGGCAATTCTGAATTATTTATTGAGTTCTATTTGTGGTTAAAATTTGATTCACCCGAAAATCGAAAGCTGAAGGAAATACAGTGTTGAAAGTTAAAATTTTAATTCGTTTTTTTGCGATTATTCTGAAAATATCTAGGTTAGGAACTTGAAAATTTGTGAAACTATATTTTTTTAAGCGACTAATAAGATGCGTGTTGCAATTTCAGCGTTGCTCCTAGAGGGCGCCACTTACGACCGATTTTACCAAAAATTTTTACCCTGTATGTCTAATATGAAACTTGATACAAAACCTGAGAGAGCAATCATTTTTCCATTAATTATATACTCTTGTTTCATTTCGGTATCTCGATCCGTTTTCGAGCAAAATCAATTTAACGAACACTATGTTTTGATAATACGAGAAATTAAAAGCGAAACAAATCAAGTGTCTCTTCATGTTATTACAACAATTAACAATAAAACAAATGAAATTCGTAATAATGATTTAAAGTAATTATTCGAAGAATGCACCATTGACATTTATACACTTTATACTTTTCTGAGAGATCTTCGAGGTTGAAACAACATATTGGGATTGCATTTGACTTCGTTGTCAGCGATTTGTATTCTTTGCCCAACTCTACACGCGAACCAATAGATTCTTTGTAAACCATAGAAAAATCAAGAGGATTGAGGTCCGGACTTCTGGGTGGCCAAGCAAAAATGCTTTCACGGCTTGAAAAAGTTCCACTTTATTTAAGAGGAGACGTTGTGGTTCATGCACGATGGAGCTCCACCGCATTTTTCTCGGCTAGTGCGTGCATATTTAGATGCAGTTTTTCCAAATAGCTGGATTGGCCATGTAAGTGGAAGTCGTATTTATAAACGATTTCTATTATATTTATGTATTGTATTTATCCATTGTATTTATGGCATGTAGATTCGAGGATAAATAAAAAACAGGTATTTATTTCCTTATTTATTAATATTAGTATTAATATTGACATATTCTTGAACATTTGTAGTTGTGTCCTTCTCTATTTGAATAAAATAATAATTTAGTACTGCCTATTTCATATTTAAAAAAACATTTCATGTACAAATATTGTTTTATGAAGTGTTAAATTTTAATAAAGCTTATTATTGTCTTTAAAAGTAAATATTTTCATATTTTTAACATTTTAATTGTTATGTTACTACCAAAAAAGAGTCAATTTCCTAATAAAAAATAGAGTTCCTTTTCAAATCAATGTAGCGCGATTTGCTTTCTTGGTCACGTGACTTAGAACAAATGGCTGCCACTTTTGCTTTTCATGTTGGAACAGCAACTATGTGCAAAAAGTCGGCTTTGACTCCATCCATATACCATTAAATTTATCGTTGGCACAAACATACTGTCAGTTGAGACGCAATAACTCCGCTTCTATTGCTTCTATTAGTCCAAACAGGGAGGCTAGACAAGGAGCACGAACTCATACGGGAAAATTGACAAAATTTGTCCAAGAAATGCCAGAAGTTGGGGTGCCGCTAGTGTTCCATATGTACCAAAGTGAATGTAGCATAATAAATAGGAGTGAAGTAAGCAAATAAACAATTTTATTTTATAATTTTTTATAATTTATAATATTTAATAGTTTAGTAGATATATCGGGGAGGTATACTAACCTAAAAACAAGAAGTCAAGTCAATAATTATTACAATTTGTTTTTATAAATGGTAAATAAAAAGTTTCGAAAATAATTTAAATATGGTAATAGTATGTGAAGTGAATGACTGTCAACAGATTTAAAATAAAACAGTACGTTTGTGATCTGCATTTTCAATCTAATGATGTCCAGCAGTTCTATATTACAACTTGACCGAATAGTGGGTTAATATTATGGCAAAAGGTCGAATAATTCGGAAG